>NC_060148.1:153078330-153380477 GCF_021461385.2 Schistocerca piceifrons
TAAAACTCTCTCAATCGAAGTCGATCATTCACTTTCTATGCTGCATGGTTACATGCTCATTCCATTTCATATCGCTTTGCAACGTTAAACCTTGATATTTCATCGATATGAATCTGTCAAGCAGCACACCGCTGATGCTGTAATCGAATATTTCTACATTTAAATCTAATTACCGATCATCTTACCAACTAGAAATTTTGTTTAAGTCATCTTATACCCTCCTACAGTCACTCAACACTTACATCTCGCCGTACACCACACCACCATCAGCTCATCCTCTCTGTCAGATTATGTTCTGCGGCACTCTCGGCGATACCTTTGTCTCTCATGAACACTCGTTGGCGATTACAGTGTAAGGGGTTCTGTTACTAAGAAGTTTTCGTACCACTCACATATCTAGAAACCTATTCTATGTGCTCGTTCATTCGTTAACAGACTGCAGTGAGGGTTCGTAGCACAGGATCATTGTAGGCTGCGAGCGAAATCGCTGCCTCAGTATCTGTCAGCTCTTTTCTTCCGGTGTGATATTACAGCAGACACAACTGCTTATGTCACCCTCCCGTCCGCTGACCCTTCCCTCCCCCTTCATTGCCCTCTCCCAAATTGCTGTCGCCCAATAAGGATCGTTTCAGGTCCGTATACAGTAGTGAAAAGAACATCACGAAGTGCTGTCACCAGGGATCGGCAAAAAATCAGATATATTCGACTATACCTATTTATTTCTTTAGGAAGACACGGAACAGCTGAAATGCAACAGCAAGCCACAGACAACCTTTCAGATTTATCAAACTCTGCAGCCCTTCTACTATCTTGTACAGATTTCTGACGTTCCTCGAATCGCCAAGTCTCAGTTACGTTGCAGAAGTGTTCTGCTTTTCACCAACACATATAATTTGATTCTATCTAAGCACGTGGATGTAGGCCCATCATGGGTACAGACGTAGAAAACTTTCGATGTGTTTATAGCATGAGAGGACTACCTGTGTAGCGTGTGGGAGTATAAAAAAATGTAAATGACGAGAGAGTGTTCCATTTCATTCACCAACTCACATTAAAATTTAAGGGAAGAGGGTTTCAGCAGTGGATATCTACCGGGAAGATATGCTTGATTAACTTCATGGCATCTGGGCATTTAAATTAAACATTCTCGTGTGGGGGATTTGGATGATTTATACTGTGTGTTAGCGACTGCTACAGGTAGACTCACATTCTGGCACCTGAATGTAAGAGTAGCAGTTTATAAAGGCATGTATTCTCCGTGTGCCAGGAGAACCATTTAGTATGAAGTCCACTGAAGCAGAATTCAGGGATGATATATCTACTCATAAATATGTTGAGGCCTTGTTGGACTGAATACTACTGAATACTATAGAGGCTGAATTTAAGACTCATATAAGGCAACTTCTTAGAAAACATTGCTCAACACAATGAGTATAAAATGTATGTATGTAAATAAAGAAAATATAAAATAAACTGTTCTTTCTGTCTCACTGCATCACAATCCCCACACCACTCAATTGCACATAGACATCCCAAGAGTGAGTGCTTACTCGAAAGTCTCCAGCATTGTCCTCAAGAGGAGACCTGCAGGGGTTGGGCCGCAGCCAGCTCCTCCCCCAGCCTGTGCCTCCACGGTAGTGCTGGCGCCACAGCTCGTGGTGCACACAGGAGAGCAGCCAGGGAGGCGCCACGTCAGAGCAGGTGGCCAGCAGCAGTCGGCATCTTAATGTTACGATGAAATACATATAGTTACTGTAACTGTGTGGTAATGTGTTATGAAGCTGCTATGACTGTATATAATATCATTAATTCTTATTTTTTTACTTTGAACTTTGCTATTGAACACACTTTATGCTGATATGTAAAGGTGTCTATTCGTGATGGAAAGACGTGTTCAATGCAGCACACTGCAAATAGCTAGCCACATCTTACAACAATGATTTAAGAAAATTCTTCTTTTTCAACATTTACATATGGCTAACCATTTGTAAAGATAAAGTTATGATATAACAATACAACAGCTAATGGTTTTTTAGTTAACGATCTTTTTTTGTAAACAAAATGATCGATGTACATTTTTAATGTGTACATCTTCCATACAATTTAATCACATATAATATTTCAAATTTAATTCCATACATATGTTTAAAGTAGTAAATAATGTGTTTTCTTCTATTCGATCATCTACCATATTTGCATTTAATTCCAAGTACTAATTAGAAACTATTTTTTTTCTTTTCTGATTAGTTTTTGTATGTGCAAATAATATCGGTGCACTAGCAGTAGCAGGTGAAGAAAGAACCACATATATAGCCTACACTGAAGAGCCAAAGAAAATGGTACACCTGCCTAATAGTGTGTAGGGCCCACGTGAGCACGCAGCAGTGCCACAACACGACAAGTTGTGGACTCAACTATGTCTGCAGTGAGTGCTGGAGGAAACTGACACCATGAATCCTGCAGGGCTGTCCATAAATTTGTAAGAGTACGAGTGGGTGAAGATCTCTTCTGGACCGCACATTGCAAGGCATATCAGATATGCTCAATAATGTTCACATCTGGGGAATTTGGTGGCCTGCATAAGTGTTTAGACTCAGAAGAGTGTCCCTGGACTCACTCTATAGCAGTTCTGGACTTTGGGCGTATCGCATTGTCCTGCTGGAATTGCCCAAGTCCGTTGGATAACAGGATGCTTACATACGTGTCCCCTCTCAACATCGTATCAAAACGTATGAGGGGCCCCATAACACTCCGCCTGCCCCACACCATTACAAAGCTTCCACCAACTTAAACAGTCCACTGCTGACATGTAGGGTCCATGGATTCACGAAGTTTTCTCCATACCCGTACATGTCCGTCCACTCGATACAATTTGAAACGAGACTCGTCTGACCAGGCAACATGTTTACAGTCATCAACAGTCCAATGTCAGTTAGCGGGCCAAGATTGGGCCTTCAGCTCAGATTCCCCATATCGATGATGTTTCATCGAACTGTTCTCACACTGAAGCTTGTTGATGGCCCAGCACTGAAATCTGCAACAATTTCTGGAAGATTTGCACTTCTGTCACGTTGAACGATTCTTTTCAGTCATCGGTTCCATTCTTGTAGAATCTATTTCCGGCTGCAGTGATGTAAGAGATTTGATGATTATGGTCGTATGCAAAAATCCCCACATCATCGCTATTTCGGAGGCGTGGTGTCACATTGCTCGTTCGCCGACTATAACACCACATTCAAATTCACTTACTTCGTGATAACCTGCCATTGTAGCAGCAGTAACCGATGTAACAACTGCGTCAGACACTTGTCTTATAATTATATGTGCTGCAGATCGCAGCTCCATATTATGCCTGTCTACATATCTCTGTATTAGAATACCACTTTCTTTGTCACTTCAGTGTATATACAATATACATAAAAAATGTAGTATATTTTTTTAATATTTGCTTTCATACATAGTGTGCAATGAGTTAACACACTTATACAGATAAACACAATTAAGACAAACACTTCATCTATCTGTTACACTCACTCACTCACACACACACACACACACACACACACACACACACACACACAAATTCACACGTGACTGAATAATGTGAGAATGGATGTGTCCTGATACTATCTGCATAGCTGAAGAATTTGTTATCATTTTGGGGCATGCTGACTTTCACCTGTAGTATGTAGCATATGATCTCGTAATTGAGACTGCTTGGTGGACCATATGCAGAGAAGCATCACCACCATGCACGTGGTCCTTGTGGTCTCAAATCATAAGAGCTCAACACTGTACGATGCACTACCTTAGCCCATCTTTGGGTGGCCCCTGCTTCTATTTGGTATGCATACATTTTGGGTCTGAACCACGCAAATTACATAGTCTTGAAACATTCTCTCCGTCTTCCATCAGCCTGATAAACTTCTTCTGGGGTATGACTCCATAAGGATTATCAGCTGCATATGCAGACCTGTCGATCTTCTTTGTATTGTACTTAATAATTTCGTATTGATCACAGTATTTTACCCAGTAGATAACATAATCTGTATCTATATAAAACGGATCAGCAAGTGGAATCAGTACATGTGAAATTTTCAGAGGTCCAGAATACACAAATTGATATAGACAGGCTTCCTAAACACCACTGAAACCCTAAAACGTGACTAGTCCTTCATTGAAAACCGTGGCCCACTTAAAATTTAAGTTTTCAGTTTGATCTCTTGCACCGTAACATCCGTCCCAGCGGTAAACTAAATGAAATTCATGGCCGGTTTTTACATTCTCCCTAGTTTTGCCGAAAGCAGATCTGTTCATTAATTCATAAAAATTATTTTCAAAACCACACATCGTGAGGTCCCTCTTCTAGATATTAACATCAATGTACTTCTTCAACCAAGGATGCTGACTGAAGGAGATGCCACCTAATAAGTCTCATATCCAAACTGAGAAATTGCTGGAGGTTCCTGTAGTGTTGAATGTATCTCCGCTTACTCCGCTGTGTTTTCATCAATTTGGGGGCAGACCAATTTTAAACGTCTAGGTGCTTTGGAGACAGTGGCAAACCGCTGTGTGCATCATGCACATGGAGGGGATATGCCAGATTTGCCTGCAGGACATTCTCCTCGGCAGCATCTGCAGCCACACGATGAATCCCTTTTTCCAGTCTGCAGATTTTCTACTTGCACAGCGATCAAAACCCTCCAAACGGCAGAGATTGCAGTATGGCTTGTCCATAAGGATATTTTACGTCCTAGTGAAGGACGTAACTCACATCGTTAGCCAGCCTGTGCTCCTTCTGAATCATTCACAGGTTATTCGCATTGGCATACTGTAGCACATACTGGACAACTACATGGAAATGTTTTGTGTGCTGGTTTGTGAAGCTCATGACAACTGTCTCCATAATTAGTCAGTGATGTATCTTTCTCAAAGCTCTGAACTGACTGACATGATTTGATTCGTGTAAGCTGTATTCCCTGCTGCAGCTGATGCTGTGAGCAGTTGTAACCATTCTATGATTTGTTTGTTTCATCTCAATAAGTGTGGAAAAAGAGCGATAAAAGATTTTTGTTTCGCAAACAACTCACATCACTTCTCAAAATAGTTTCCTTTGAGTGATATACACTTGGCCCAACCACCCTCTAGCATTTCCATCTCATCAGAAATCTGGGTTCTGTCAAAATATGCTAAACACTCATTGACTGCAATTATCACTTTCTCATTTGATGGAACTTTCTTCCTCCTCAAGTCAAAGTTTGAAGGTAGGAAACAGGAAATAGTCACTTGGGGCTAGGTGTGGTGTACAGAGTGGATGAGGAACCAATTTAAGGCCCAATTCATACACTATCGCCACTGTTATTACCCATGTGTGGGATGGTGTATTATCCTGGTGAAAGAGCAATTTTTTGCGTGCCGCCCCCGGTCTTTTATTCCGACAATGCAAGCTTCACACGATCCACCAACGATTGACAATACGGTCCAATTAATTTTTGGGCATTTTTCAAGTAAACTATGAGGATTACTCCGTGAGAATCCCAAAAACCAGTGGCCACCATCTTTCCAGCTGATGGTACAATTTCACCATCCTTTCCCCATTGTTTTGACTGCAATTTTGACTCTGGTGTGTAATGATTGGTTCAGGTTTCGTCAACAGTCACAAATCGGTACAAAACGTCTTGGAGACTGCAATTAAACATGGCCAGACATTGTGTTGAAATGTTGTGCTGGATGGACTTTTGGTCGACAGTGAGCAATTGCTCCACCCACCGTGCACACAAATTCTTACCAGACAATTTTCCGTACAGGATATTATGCACTCGTTCATTTGAGATGCCCACAATATCTGCGATCTCACGAATTTTTATTGGATGGTCTTGCATTAATGTATTATAAATTTGGTAAATGGTTTCCTTGGCAGTGACCTCAACTGAACAGCTGGAACGCTCTTCGCCTTAAGAGCTTGTCTGGCCACATTTAAATACTATAATCCAAAATTAAATGGTCTTCAATGATGATACAGAGCAAACATGAACTTTGCCAGCTTACCTGTGTGGCAGTCCAATCTCTCAGGTGAAAATGTTTAATAATAGCACGATGCTCAGTTTTCTCCATTTTCAACTGTGCTCAAAACACTGATCAATGCAGATGGCTGCCAACAATGAACTGTATGCTGTACATTGTTGAATTTCTCTATATGATCCTCTGAATAATCAAGCTTACCAATCATAAAGGCGCAATAAAAATGCTCCATTAAATTTGCCAGGCTTATCAATCAACCCTTCAGACATGGTGCGTTCAGTCTTTTATGTTGAGCCTTTTCCTGCGTTGTATGTACCTTTTAAAGCAGATTTAATAATATCATTGTATTTCTTACTTTATACAGTTTTATTCGTCCTTTTGGGTCGTTGCCTTTCCTACGTACGTTAGTCATATGCAATATTTTAGCTTACGTTTGCATCTTTGTCGGTAGACACTTGTTAGGATTAGAAGTTTCGAAAAATATTATCTCAAATAAACCTGATGTTCTGTCAAATTTCTTTTTCCCTACCTGTACTGCATACTTGTTTAATTGTATCAGGTACCTACCTAACACATATGGGTTATCCTTGCTGACCCAATATATGTCCTCGTTAATGTAATTGGTAAATCGAAAATAGTGTTCTCCTCTACTTTTCCTCTTCTGATCCTGCTTCTTCTGCACTTCTACCTCCATCCATAGCTTGAGAGAGCCTTTTCGGACTTTCCCACTGGTTTAAACGATTCTGAGGGAATTGGTCTTGTTGCAACTGTCCGAAATTTAGGAATCGTAATTTCTGTTGAATTTCTTTCAGCACTTCAGTAACTTTACGCTTGTTTGTTTACATGCTGTTGTCACGTCAGTTGCCATTATAAAACGAGCGTATGTGTTAGTATTGCATTGGAATTTTAGTTCTGTCACCGAACGTCTCTCGAACGTTTACTGCGGAATCATCTGACTGACCAGAAACAGCTGTCTCACCCACTTCAGAAGGAAAGTTACGAGTGCCTTAGCGTCTTTAGCTCACGCGATGGTCCAAAGCCTGAAGCAGCTCTGTAACCTATTATGTTGAATATCAGAGTTTAAGTGGCAGCTGAACTTGGTGGTTTATTTTTTCCATGCCTTGTTTCACATAAACTTGCGACTTCAATATGAAAGAAAAGGAAAATGTCCAAAGTGAAGAAGAGGGTGTCCTGACTTGTTAATAACGTGAATGCCATCTAGTGCCCGCTGTCTAAAGGAAAGGGAAACAAACGAGTAAAGAAATTAAATAATTTGAATAAAGCAGCTTTCAGTAAAGAAGCCAGGGAGCTTTAACCACATAATTAGAATCTGTAACCCTTGTGGAATCAACAGCCATTCTGGTCTTCGTGCACAAAGTCTCTAACGCACAGCTCTGTGGGGCCACTCTAGCTGGAGGTGAACTGGCTCGAATCATGGTGGTGGAGAAAATTTCCACCCCCAGTATTTGACTGGCAAGAGGTGGAGACGTGGTGGCAGAAGGTTTCCCATTACCAGCTTCTGTGCCAAAGCCGTGCATGTAATTCGAACCCTGCCTGCAGTGTCTCATGGAGCGAGGGCGTGCGGCGCTGTGGACGGAGACCCGTTCGTTGGATGGGGGCCTCAAGTTCGGCGGCCCTCTTGGTGCTGTTCACGAGGAGTGGGCTGTTTGCTAGCACTGCGTTTCACCCTCCGCCCTCTTTCAGCATCGCACAACACAAATATTACACTCCACTCCACACACACACACACACACACACACACACACAGACACACAATACTTGTAGTACCGCATATACTGTAGTGGATCACGTTGAAAAGACATCCTGTTCTGGTAATAGGTAAAGAGATTGTCAGTAGTCAGTCAAGCAAATATTATGTAGCTGACGTGTAGTTACATTCATCGTTGACTCTAGAGCAAACGCCGGCCAGAGTGGCCGAGCGGTTAAAGGCGCTACAGTCTGGAACCGCACGACCGCTACGGTTGCAGGTTCGAATCCTGCCTCGGGCATGGATGTGTGTGCAGTCCTTAGGTTAGTTAGGTTTAAGTAGTTCTAAGTTCTAGGGGGCTTATGACCACAGCAGTTGAGTCCCATAGTGCTCAGAGCCATTTGAACCATTTGAACCATCTAGAGCAAACATTTGGACACCGTAACATTGTAGTGAAAATGTCTTGCTTTCTTGAAGAACATTACTCTGACGGTTCTGCCTTTCATGTGTTGAATTCGGTGTTCAGTAAGTTTCGTGAAGTGAACAGCATCGATATAATCCTGCAAAGTTTAAAAGTACGCGGCGGGACGGCATATAAACTTGACTGATACTGCGTTACAAAAGGAAAGAAATGATAGCTGTTCAGGTATTTAGTCCCAAGATAGGCTTTGACAGTAAATCCACTATTATTTTCACCTCATATCCTTACTGTATTAGTGAAGGCATTGAGCTACTGTTGTTGGAACAACGCGCTGTGGCAGCGCGGCTGCCCGCCTGCTGTGGCAGTGTGTCACGTAAATATTGATGTTTTTATCGGTTGTAAGCGGTGAACAATATTCTGGTGTATTAAGGGTGAACTGGGAATTATTTGTAAACACTTAACGTATTTTATGAACATAATTAGTATAAAGGATACATTTAATGTTCTTGAAAAAAAAACTGACATGCAGCGACAATTTAAAAGTAGCATCTTTATTTAAGACATGTCTGTGAAATAAAAAAGAATCGCTAAGAGACGCTATTGTACGGCCGAGGAGCACGGACGTACTCTATGGTACACACACTGTTTTGTTTCGCGATACAGAAGGCAGCCGCTGAACGGCTACACATATTTTATGTAAGTTATTCTGTATTCTGCTAAAATAAACTAATTATTGTTATCACAAAATGAATTTCTTTGTAATAGTTGTCTCCTCAAACGGTCTCAGCGGCTAATTATTTTTAATAAGCACTTTTTTCAGTAATTTGCACTGCGGAAAGCTCATCTTCCGATACAGCCTCTGGTCGGCCATTACGCCCCGAAGTATTGATTTATTTTTCAAAGTGTTAACAGTAACTGTAAATGCGAGAGATTTCGTTGTAAGAACGTTTCTAAATTGCAACAGATACTTAATTTAACGTTAAAGTTCATTTTTTAAATTATACAGATTCCATGAGTTCAGTAAGTTTTATCTTGGGCACTCCACGGCAACAATCGAAATTCTCTCGAGCCTTGCTTTGCAATCAATAAGTACAAATTAACAAAATTACATTCCATTCAGTTAACGGCAACTATATTGTAGTCATCACGTTCAAAATCTGAAGTTGGTACAAGAATAACAGTGGCCCTTCAAGAACCCGTTTCATATTTACCTATGCACGCAAGTAAAAGTGATAAGAAAAGATAATATCCCTGAGAGAAAGAATCATGCTCTAACAAACAAACAAAAAATTTTACCTGATAAATTAAAAATAATATATATATAATTTTTTGTATATGTATAACGTAACAGTGTCTCAGTTAATACATACTTGGATCGGAACCATTTCACATAGAACGGCGTACTGTAGAGCTTTATACACTGTGATCAATGTTGGTTTACTCGCGTGTGTAAACCGGAGGGACATGAATAACACGTGGTGTAACACGAGCTACCAATAGTGGTGTACACCGAAATGCTACATCCCATACTGACGATTTATTCACTACATTGTTTCGTAAACTTGTGTCTGTGATCCTATTAGTGAACCTGATGCAGTACAGTGTTCGCTAGAAGTGTTGTTTGACGAGAACTAATACCTACCATAGCACGATACATAGAATACGCTGGAGTACAGGGAACGCGGTTGCTCGTTAAATCACTCATCCCATACCAGTCGAAATAAAGAACAGCAGGTGCCCACTGTGATTTCCTAAAGAGACTGGTGGTTGTAAGTTATTCAGTTACAGACACGAGTATGGTGTTGATGACTGATTTGCTCATTTGTGACGCAAAACAACTTTCAGTGCTCCAAATTATTCGTTACTTTAAGCATAAAAGCTGTTTTAGAATGCAACAGCATTGTTTCGTTGTAACACAGCATCAATACACTTTTACTGTAAATGGTGGACGTCTATTAGTTCGTTTTTAACCCTACCGGCTGGAAGTGCCAATAACATAATGTCATATAGCTTTATTTTCTGCCACGTCAATACGATCGCAAGACATGTGTTGACGACATGTTTACACTGGTGTGGTGCTTTTCCTACGCAGATAGTATCCTGATCTCTTACATATTCCAGCCATTTATTTAAATAACCTACAATGTTCTTGCTGCTGATAGGAAACAAAAATAAGTATATTAATGCGTGGTTTGTGTTCTTTCGGACTGTCCAGAACAAGACGCCACGTGGAATCCTCACCTGTGGTACAATATATATAAATTCATGCTTGAGTGGGGAGACAGGAAAGGAAAGGGAAGGAACTATTTACATCAGATGCATTGGGCTTCAACGGAATCAACGGAATCAACGCCGACTAGTGGAAATGTATGATGGACTGGGTTTCGAATGCATGTCCTCCTGCTTAGTAATCAGTCTTGTTAATCACTTTACAAACCCCGGACACAGTGTTTATGGCAACTGCGCGGACTATCTCGGCTGACCCAGCTCCCACCCAGCACCACCTGCCCGCGGTCCCTGCCCACGTCCTGCATGCTCACTACTGTGAGGTTCCTGTAGCAGGTGAGAAGTGACTGCACTGAAGGAGGTGGATTGGTCGCTCATCGAGGAAAATCAGTTATATGAATGTGTGGTGTCTTCTTCAGTGAGGATGCACTACTACGTCTGACGTCCTGCGGAAATCTCTGTGGTGGACAGGAACTGCAAATAGATGGCGCTAGACGGAGTGCTCAGACACTCCGTGCAGTTGCGATGAACACTGTGTCCGGATGGTGCAGGTGCTTAACACGACTGCCTAGTGAACACGAAGTCACAGGTGCACGTCCCGGTCGGGCACACATCTTTCACTGGTCGCCACTGCTTCCGCATAAAGTCTCGATGCAACTGACATCAATTCTCCCTTCCATACCGTTTCATTTCTCCCCCCTGCCCCCCTCCACCACCAGTTTACATACAAAAATACGTATTCCCCACATACTGTCACTGGAACAACGACCAGTACTAAAAGTATTTATTTTAGTCTTTAGTAGCATTTATTTATTTTGCTACTGGTTACGTTCGCTTCCCAAGTAGAAGTTACCCGTCAAATACAAAAATCTGACACACTTATCTGGGAAGCGAGGGTCACGACTGCGTGCCAAAGGATGGCCAGAGGATGGTACTGTGTACCGCAACCGGCAGCTGGGAGGCAAAATGAATAAACTGCGGCTATAGACTAAAAATGGCATTTTCAAAACAAAAATAAGTGCTCATTTCCATCCTCTCGTATCAGTCCACCGCAGTATTATTTCACCTAGGTTTAAGGGCGGTTTCGTCGGCCTGTTATAAGTAGCAACGTAATCGGGTTGATAGTCTATGCGCAACTGACCTGAAAGCATCTAATTGGGTTTTCCTTAGTCAGCACTGCACTTGCTTACTGTAATGTCACCACACATTTTCGATAAATGCCAAGTGCAATAATATTGTGACTGAGTAATATAAAGTTTGTCGTCCATCCTCTGTCGTCTTTGTGGATAACACAAAAGTATACCATAAATCGGCATGAATGGCATATCTACCTGTTCTTTCTAGACCATAAGCCAGTAAGGGACAAACACACTAGCTATGGATATTTTTTATATATTGTTTGTATAGCAACCGCAATCGGACACGACACAGAGACACTAGAAGACCTGCTGTGGGCGTCGATGGTGACTGGCTGAAAACCACAA
Organism: Schistocerca piceifrons; assembly: GCF_021461385.2. Classification (NCBI taxonomy): domain Eukaryota; kingdom Metazoa; phylum Arthropoda; class Insecta; order Orthoptera; family Acrididae; genus Schistocerca; species Schistocerca piceifrons. The sequence goes on from NC_060148.1 coordinate 153,090,191, forward strand.
AAAGACAACAACAGTGATGGACGAAAAACAAGGACAACGTGACAGAATGACAAGTCCTGAGGGTGAATCAAGTCGAGAGCATAGGCGTAGCAACTCCAAGCAGAATGAGCGATATGAGTGTGCAGCGCAGTTGGATCATGGCTGAGGTCTGGACCTTTTCTTATGGCTGTGACGAACTGCTACGAGTTTGGTGGCTAGACTACCTTTGTGAATGGTCAAGGTGTAAGATTATGTGTATTGCAATCCTGATAAGGGCACTGGGCTTTGGCCTTTATAGCATGTAGATGAAAGTTGAGGTAGATAGTTACTGTCGCACCTCAATAGTCACCTTAGCCACCCAGACCCAGTGACAACGCTCAGGAGCTACTGATCCAACACATTCTAAGTGAAGTGACGTGAGTCATAGAGCTTCTATTTTGTCCATGAGCTTGCATATGTCCTGGATTATGTTTTCCTGGATCGTTGGTTGGTTAAGCTCTTCATGTACATCAGGAATTCCAACACGAGTGGACCCCAAGAATGACTCGAAGAAAATGGCTTTGAGCACTATGGGACTTAACATCTGAGGTCATCAGTCCTCTAGAACTTAGAACTAATTAAACCTAATGAACCCAAGGACATCACACACATCCATGCCTGAGGCAGAACTCGAACCTGCGACCGTAGCAGTCGCGCTGTTCTAGACAGAAGCGCCTAGAACCGCATGGCCACTGCGGCCAGCTGACTCGAAGACATGAATTTTGCAAAGTCTCAGGGGTTCTCGAATTATCTGGTTGTCCCCCAGGTGGAAAAACCATTTAAATCAGCTGCGAGGACTGTTTCCCTGTAAAGGCGAAGTTTCGCATTGACATTCATCTGTGAGCTGGCAAGTAGTCGATGTAGTTGGCAGGTGAGTTGTGAAATCTTGATCCTTTAATCCTGTACATTCTGTTTCAAAAACGACTTATTGTTGGAGGTGAACCCAAGGCACTCAACGTGCTTGTTCCATGGGATTTTCTGATGGTGAAGAATGAGTCTGTCTCTCAGATACTGTCGGCGTTGGGCAAAAGTCACCGCTGACGTGTTTTTTTGCATTTATAGTAAGCGTATTTTCCTACGCCCAGAGTTCTACAATCGTGAGTTGACGTTGTAGGTAAGGGATGACCAAACTGACTCTCCAGTTATCAGTCAGCAAGGCGGTGTCGTCCAGGAATTGGGAAAGCACTAGCCAAGACAATAGAGGAATGTCATTGAAATAGATGACAAAGAGAACCTTCAGGTATGGTGTCTGTGAGGTTTCGGAGGCTATAATGCTGCCCTCGATCTTCACTCATATATGCTTATTGCGCAAAAAGCTGTCGAAAATTTTGAGGCTGTAGTCTGGGAGTAGTCTCGACTTCACCATTGAATAATGATCTGTCTTGACAGATTTGATGGTATGCCTTTGCGACATCCAAAAAAAAAGAAGACAACTGCTGGCATATAATTGTGAACAGCAAATTTGAAGACCCCGATGAAATGTATTTGTTCAGTGAAGGTTGAAATGCAAACTGGTCTGGGCATATACTATTGCTGTCGAGAATTCGTTGCTGAATTCTCTTCAATAGTAGCCATTTGATCCTTTCGAGAGGGTGTCAAGTTCTTCCCTGGCTTTGGTACTGGGACCGCCCAGGCAATCTTCCATGGAGTCGGGAAATATCCCTAAGCATACAGTTATTATAGATATGCATTAAGTTATCAGTGTGTGGGTCTTATGTTGACGAGTTGCTCAACGGACTGATCTGACATGTACTCTCTGGCTCCTGCAAGAAGTAATTTCCACCCCACACTACTACAAAAGTCAGACAGACACTCCTAATGTACCAGAAAACTTTCCACTGTAAGGAAAAGACACAAAAATATTCTATGTTCTTACGTAACTAGTGGGATATTTGGGTACTGGAGTTTGCTAGTTAGTGTAAGAAAAACATTAAACGAACGTAAAATATTATTTACTGCAAAATTTAAAAAAATAAAGTGAAACTTTTATTTATAACCTGATTCACAAATTTCTGGGTTCTTTTCGGAATAGGAGGTTACCTCAAATGGATTGGAATCCTGTTAATGACATTTATATGCAAAGTGTGGGGTAGCTCATTTATCCCTTTTCTTTAAGAATGTTATTTACTCGGAAGAATGGCTGAGAGCCGCGCCTACTCAACTTGAATAATTATCCAACTAAATTTTTCAAAGTACGGTCGAGACTGTAGCGTGAGAAATGTAATGGAGTCACGTGAATGAAGTATGTTATTTCTAATGGAGGAAAGATGGGGCTCGCCTATGCTGTAGTGCGCAATATCGTGAGCTGCAACGACTGCTGCCTGCGTCGTTCACTGCTGAAAAATAACAAAACTATCTCTTCCTATCTGGATTGACCTCCTCCAATCGAACTCTCGCTATGCCTTGATGAAGTCAAGGACTCCTATCTGCCCTTAATCTAACTACTGGCGTGGTACACTGGTCATATAACCAGTCCACCGCGATGCCGCACAATGTTCGCCCGCAGGCGCTAACTAATACTCTGTCTGTGTTCACATCACACATTAAGTGTAGCAGCCAACACAGTGAACAAACGCTTAATCACGAGCGACTCATTATAGAGTATCACTCCGATTCGCTAGCGACAGAGGTGCTCTCTCAGTGCAGTACTGAGGACAGACACTCGCTACTTGTTCCCGATACAAGAGAGTCACCGGAACGACTTGCCTCTATGCAAAGAGGGAAAGGGTATATTTATAATATTACTTGAAAATACAGCTCTTCGGTTGCACAGGCAAAAAAATTTCAACTTTACCTACGTTTCAACTGCTCTAAGGCGGCCTTCATCAGAAGTAAAAAAATTTTACATTACCTATAACAGAGTTTTGGAATAATATAAAAATTATTAAATTAAACATATGTAATAAAATTACATCATAGCTAACTGCTACGGTACAGTAGACAAAGAAAGCATACTTACATAGAGTAAATAGTTATGAAATGGTTTAGAGCAACAGTGCTCACGCTAAAGATAAAAATATATTTGTGCATTATAAAATTTTCCTAGGAATGCACAACTTGATTAAGACGCGCCGCTAAGGGTCGCGTGTGCGGCCGGCACTGTAAACAGCATCACACTGACAGGCGCGCGTGCCGTCGATGTTAGCAAGTCGGCACCTCGTATCGCGCCATCCAGTATTGAATGCTTGTAATTTACGGTGACAACAGCTGTCAGAAGCATTGGAACAGGAGTGCAGGTAATGTGCTGATTACATTATGTCAGATAATATGTAACAGATCGGAAGTTGAACGAAATATTATACTGTAAAACAGGGAGAGAGAGAACAATATTTAAGGCTACAGTACGGGAAGCATAATATCAATATTCCGCGTTAAGTGATTTTAAGCAAGCGCTTTACACCATCAAAGAAATTTTTATCATGTAATTGTAATTGTTCATTGAGAATTAAATGGTCGTTACGGGAAAAATGTTTGAAAATTTCCAACTGTTCAAGAATATCAAGTCTGAAGCCTTTCTTTTCCGTATGTAAGATAATAATATCATGAAAATCTTTAGGTTTGTGTCGTGTGATAAAAAAGGTGGTCAGCGAATGACGAATTATGTACGTTCGTACCTTTTTTCCCTAATAGATGCTCTTTATATCTAATGGAAAAATCTCGTCCAGTCTGTCCTACATAATAAGCTGAGCAAGAGTCACAGGTGATTTTATAAACGCCTGAGATTTGCAGAGGCGACCGTCTTGGTTTTAAATTATGGATAAGATTATTTTTGAGAGAGTTGTTGGTAGAGAAAACTATGTTGCAGCCATATTTATTTTTAAGGAGACGTTGCAATCTGTAGGTTATTGGCCCTACATACGGTAAAGAGAAGTATTTCTTCAAATCGCTAGGCTCGTCAGTAGTGGTCCCAAGCGTGGTATTTCTGTTATTGGTTTTCTGTCTGAAGACATCACCTACTATATTTGGTTCGTAACCATTATTAAATGCAATGGTTTTAATTAGATTCAATTCGGTTTTTAAATTTTCAGAGGACAAAGGGGTAGAGATTGCTCTATGAACAGCAGAGTGAAAAAATGCTTTTTTGTGAGATCGTGGGTGTGTGGAACAGGCTGGTACAATTTGGTCAGAAAAAGAATCCTTACGAAAAATATTGAAAGAGATTTTGTCATTCACTACTGTCAAAGTTAAGTCTAAATAATTTAACTGACGGGAGCTGTTTTCTAGTTCACATGTGAAGGTGATTTTTTCATGTAGTTTGTTAAAGATCTCGAACAGGTGGTTAATGCCATCGTTCGTTCCGTTATAGACGTTTAAAATGTCATCGACGTACCTAGAATATGAAACAATTCCTAGGGTGGTAGTGTAAAAATTTTTGAAAAATGTCTCTTCTAGAGAGTTGATAAAAATGTCTGCTAGGATGCCAGCTAAGGGATTGCCCACAGCAAGACCATCAGCTTGTTGGTACAGCTGTCCATTGAATTCGAAATAATTGTACATTGTTACGATCTGCATTAGGTTAATGAAATCAGTGATCTGCTCATCAGAGAGTTCTTTTTTGAACAAACGTAAGTTATTCTCTATGATATCTAAAGTCGTTAGTACAGGAACATTGATATAAAGGTTTTTAATATCAAATGAGAACATCTTTGTGTTTTCGTCGCAGTGTACGTCTTTTATTTTGTTGATAAGGCTCTGACTGTGAGCTATAGAGTAATTATTTCGAAAAACATAAGACCTTTTTTAATTTATCATGAGGGAATTTTGCTAGATCGTGGTAAATGCTGTTCATACTATTAGAAATAGGCCGAATAGGGTGATTTATTTTGTGGACCTTAAACTGGGACCGAAGCTTAGGCGGCTGGGGATTCATGTTAATCAGCTGTTTTTTCTGGAATGGCTCAAGTAAGGAATTTGCATCATTGACCGTGGATCTAATTTCTTTTTGTAAAATTGGGGTAGGGTCTACCTGTAGCTCAGAAATATTGTTTTCCTCAAAAAATTCTAAAGTTTTTGCTACATATTCATCTTTTGTAGCAATAATAAGAGAATTACCTTTATCTGATTTTGTTATGAGAGCATCAGTATCTCTTAGTTTAACATCGATCCCCGCCACTGCATAAATATTGATAAATAATCAGCATTGGCGGCCGAAGACTTCCGGCATAAGAAGTCAGCCTCATTCTGCCAACGGCCTTGTCAAAGAGGGCGGAGGAGCGGATAGAGGTTCAGGGCACTCTGTTGTCCTAGGGGTGGGAAATTGCCCCTAGAGGTGGAAGAATCAGCAATGATCAACGACATGAGGATGCAGAACGCAATGGCAACCACTGCATTAAAGACACGTAACGTGTATCTACAGGACATGTGGCCTGTAATTGAAGAAGTGTCATGATGATCTCTCCATTGGCAAAAGATTCCAGAATAGTCCCCCATTCGGATCGCCGGGAGGGGACTGCCAAGGGAGATGTTACCATGAGAAAAAGATTGAATAATCAACGAAAGGATAACGTTCTACGAGTCGGGGCGTGGAATGTCAGAAGCTTGAACGTGTTAGGGAAACTAGAAAATCTGAAAAGGGAAATGCAAAGGCTCAATCTATAGTAGTGGTCAGTGAAGTGAAGTGGAAGGAAGACAAGGATTTCTGGTCAGATGAGTATCGGGTGATATCAACAGCAGCAGAAAATGGTATAACAGGTGTAGGATTCGTTATGAATAGGAAGGTAGGGCAGAGGGTGTGTTACTGTGAATAGTTCAGTGACTGGGTTGTTCTAATCAGAATCGACAGCAGACCAACACCGACAACAATAGTTCAGGTATACATGCCGACGTCGCAAGCTGAAGATGAACGGATAGAGAAAGTGTATTAGGATATTGAAAGGGTAATGCAGTATGTAAAGGGAGACGAAAATCTAATAGTCATGGGCGACTGGAATGCAGTTGTAGGGGAAGGAGTAGAAGAAAAGGTTACAGGAGAATATGGGCTTGGGACAAGGAATGAAAGAGGAGAAAGACTAATTGAGTTCTGTAACAAGTTTCAGCTAGTAATAGCGAATACCCTGTTCAAGAATCACAAGAGGAGGAGGTATACTTGGAAAAGGCCGGGAGATACGGGAAGATTTCAATTAGATTACATCATGGTCAGACAGAGGTTCCGAAATCAGATACTCGACTGTAAGGCGTACCCAGGAGCAGATATAGACTCAGATCACAATATAGTAGTGATGAAGAGTAGGCTGAAGTTCAAGACATTACTCAGGAAGAATCAATACGCAAAGAAGTGGGATACGGAAGTACTAAGGAATGACGAAATACGTTTGAAGTTCTCTAACGCTATAGATACAGCAATAAGGAATAGCGCAGTAGGCAGAACAGTTGAAGAGGAATGGACATCTCTAAAAAGGGCCATCACAGAAGTTGGGAAGGAAAACATAGGTACAAAGAAGGTAGCTGCAAAGAAACCATGGGTAACAGAAGAAATACTTCAGTTGATTGATGAAAGGAGGAAGTACAAACATGTTCCGGGAAAATCAGGAATACAGAAATACAAGTCGCTGAGGAATGAAATAAATAGGAAGTGCAGGGAAGCTAAGACGAAATGGCTGCAGGAAAAATGTGAAGACATCGAAAAAGATATGATTGTCGGAAGGACAGACTCAGCGTACAGGAAAGTCAAAACAGCCTTCGGTGACATTAAAAGCAACGGTGGTAACATTAAGAGTGCAACGGGAATTCCACTGTTAAATGCAGAGGAGAGAGCAGATAGGTGGAAAGAATACATTGAAAGCCTCTATGAGGGTGAAGATTTGTCTGATGTGAAACAGGAGTCGATTTAGAAGAGATAGGGGATCCAGTATTAGAATCGGAATTTAAAAGAGCTTTGGAGGACTTACGGTCAAATAAGGCAGAAGGGATAGATAACATTCCATCAGAATTTCGAAAATCATTGGGGGAAGTGGCAACAAAACGACTATTCACGTTGGTGTGTAGAATATATGAGTCTGGCGACATACCATCTGACTTTAGGAAAAGCATCATCCACATAATTCCGAAGACGGCAGGAGCTGACAACTGCGAGAATTATCGCACAATCAGCTTAACAACTCATGCATCGAAACTGCTTACAAGAATAATATACAGAAGAATGGAAAAGAAAATTGAGAATGCGCTAGGTGACGATCAGTTTGGCTTTAGGAAAAGTAAAGGGACGAGAGAGGCAATTCTGACGTTACGGCTAATAATGGAAGCAAGGCTAAAGAAAAATCAAGACACTTTCATAGGATTTGTCGACCTGGAAAAAGCGTTCGACAAAATAAAATGTTGCAAGCTGTTCGAGATTCTGAAAGAAGTAGGGGTAAGCTATAGGGAGAGACAGGTCATATACAATATGTACAACAACCAAGAGGGAATAATAAGAGTGGACGATCAAGAACGAGTGCTCGTATTAAGAAGGGTGTAAGACAAGGCTGTAGCCTTTCGCCCCTACTCTTCAATCTGTACATCGAGGAAGCAATGATGGAGATAAAAGAAAGGTTCAGGAGTGGAATTAAAATCCAAGGTGAAAGGATATCAATGATACGATTCGCTGATGACATTGCTATCCTGAGTGAAAGTGAAGAAGAATTAAACGATCTGCTCAACGGAATGAACAGTCTAATGAGTACACAGTATGGTTTGAGAGTAAATCGGAGAAAGACGAAGGTAATGAGAAGTAGTAGAAATGAGAACAGCGAGAAACTTAACATCAGGATTGATGGTCACGAAGTCAATGAAGTTAAGGAATTCTGCTACCTAGGCAGTAAAATAACCAATGACGGACGGAGCAAGGAGGACATCAAAAGCAGACTCGCTATGGCAAAAAAGGCATTTCTGGCCAAGAGAAGTCTTTTAATATCAAATACTGGCCTTAATTTGAGGAAGAAATTTCTGAGGATATACGTCTGGAGTACAGCATTGTATTTTAGTGAAACATGGACTGTGGGAAAACCGGAACAGAAGAGAATCGAAGCATTTGAGATGTGGTGCTATAGACGAATCTTGAAAATTAGGTGGACTGATAAGGTAAGGAATGAGGAGGTTCTACGCAGAATCGGAGAGGAAAGGAATATGTGGAAAACACTGATAAGGAGAAGGGACAGGATGATAGGACATCTGCTAAGACATGAGGGAATGACTTCCATGGTACTAGAGGGAGCTGTAGAGGGCAAAAACTGTAGAGGAAGACAGAGATTGGAATACGTCAAGCAAATAATTGAGGACATAGGTTGCAAGTGCTACTCTGAGATGAAGAGGTTAGCACAGGAAAGGAATTCGTGGCGGGCCGCATCAAACCAGTCAGTAGACTGATGACCCAAAAAGAAAAAAAAAGAGTTGATTAATTTTTTGTCATAATTGACATTTTCAGGGCGAACTACATTTCTACTAAGCAAATTACGTACATCATGAGCAATTCTGGTCTGTTGCGATCTTTCAATTTTTACGCTATCTAGACCAGTTTTAAGTTCAACAATGATATTTTCTATTACATGCTGATCCGATAAGTTTGGTTTGACATTGTATTTTAAACCTTTTCTTAACAAAGAGATTTCATCTTTAGTAAAAATTATGTCAGTTTTATTTAAAATCCTATTAAAAAACTTATGATCACTTTGTTCAAAATTGTCAGTTCACTGCGGCTTGTTAACAGATAAAAGGCGAAGAAGTTTATCCAATTTTTTCTTAGGTCTGTTATAAATGACTTGCCTATGCACTTATATGCTCTCGTTAATATTACACCAAAAGTCATCAATTTGAAAATTATAATGGTTGCGAAACATTTTGGTAAGTTCTAAGTAGAAATAGTACGCTTCTTCATTTAAAGCGTCTTTTTTGGTATAAAGAGAGCTGATGTGATCAGCTATAATATTTTTCAATAGCACACTAAAAACTTTCTTATATTTTTTGCATTGGTTAATGTTCAGATAAGGTTTCACATAACTAGTCACGAGCCCCATTTTTTCACATTCTTTACTAAAATTAATTGCCATACCTGTACTGACGAATCTCTTTCTAAGGTCCTTATGTTTGGAAACGGCCTTTGACGCCTGAGCAGGCAGCGGCGCATCTTAATCAAGTTGTGCATTCCTAGGAAAATTTTATAATGTACAAATATATTTTTATCTTTAACGTGAGCACTGTTGCTCTAAACCATTTCATAACTATTCACTCTATGTAAGTATGCTTTCTTTGTCTACTGGATCGTAGCAGTTATCTGTGATGTAATTTTATTACATATGTTTAATTTAATAATTTTTATATTATTTCAAAACTCTGTTATAGGTATTGTAAAAATTTTTTACTTCTGATGAAGGCTGACTTAAGCAGTTGAAACCTAGGTAAAGTTGAAAATTTTTTACCTGTGCCACCAAAGAGCTGTATTTTCAAGTAATAGTATAAATTTCGTCTACGGTTACTGCATTATCAGCCATGTTCAAAATTGCAAGGGTATATTATTCACTGTCTTTCTCTCACCCCTCCAGCTCATTGCATCAGGAATAGTCCAGCAATCAGCGCTACTCTTCCAACGGGAGAATGGCGCTACGTTTAAACCGACCAATCCGGAAATAAATAGCATCTGCATTAGGTGTTTACTGTCCCCCTGTGAGAACTCTGAAACTGCGCACTAGGTCTGTCAAAAAGTGCGTATGCTGAGGCTCTCCCAAACAATACAGCTGGTTTGGCTTTTAAGCTGAACACGCAGGCCATTATCACTTTTCTCTGGCAAAAACTGTTTTGATCCGTGGGCGGTCGGCCGGCCGGCACAGCTACACGCTAACTCACCCTCCTATGGACTTTCCAGTGGGCTGGTTGCCTCTGCCGAACAAATACTCCTGTGGCCGTCACCATCATCTAGGTCTAAAGTGCATTGAGCCTCATATGTTGCTGCACAAATTTTTGCCTTGGCCAGAGCATCCTAGCATTGATCGTTTGGGTTACAGATGGTTAATTTCAGTGGTTGACACTGACTTAACGATCAGACAAGGCACCACTCATCGCAAGACTGAAGTACGAAGGTCTCTATGTTGTCTTGCCACACTTTCTGCCGATGTTCAATAGCTCAAAAGTGGAATTCGCGTGCCAATCTCTTCATTTCCCTGTGAACACCAGGGTTACAATATCTTTGACACCACCTGTGAGCTCTGTTTTTGAGAGGCTTGAGGAACTGCAACAGTGGGGAAAAGTTTTCATACTGGCTTGGAGTATGTGTAATTCTGACTGACGCCTGTGAAAGAGCTCTCTTGATCTTGCCAATCAGGGTTGAAATGATATCATCGATGGATGCTAGGGTTGATACATCTTCTGTTGGTCGAACATTGTTGTTTAGCCAGGAACTGAAATTATGCAAGTTGCTGTGTGGCAGAAGTGGTTTGGTGCCCCACTAACGCAACCAAGGACAGGATTCTGGTCGGATGAAGTCCTTAATGATGGAGATGAGTATTTATGTCCTTGAGCACAGCTGTGTTGAGGACGTCCGGGCTGTCATTACGATTTGCAGATATGTGTGTTCGATCTTCAAGTACGTTTGGTTCCTAGCATTCCTCTGTCATACAGCCTCTCACCTTATGGGTTGTTACGTCAGGAATTCCAGGTGTAGTGTTTAGCACAAAGGACCCCAAACAGATATTTACCGCAATTTCTTAAAGGAGAATAAGCAGTGGGAGAATGACTGGAACGTGTGTGTGTGTGTGTGAGTGTTTTTTTAAGATGACCTTACCTCTCCCCCCCCCCCCCCTCAGCCATTGGGTCGATCTGTCTGATACCCAATCAGGTTATCAAATTCGTATGACTTGGTAGAAGCAGGTATGGCTGTATCAAAAAGAGGATGTCCACTTTGTATCTGTCGATGATATCCTCGAGTTCTGGTTTCTCGATGTTGACTCTATTGACACTGAATATGCAAAGTGAAACATTTTTCTTCTGTGTATATCTGTGGTCATTAATTAAGGGCAAATATTTTCAGGTTCCTTCAACCAGTGTGAGAAGTTTGGGCATTATGTCTGGTGCACTTTTAAATTTCTTGAATGTTTCCTTGAGGATGACGAAAATGCTTCTTTGTCAGAGAGCAGTAACGATACGGAAATGATGAAAAACATCTGTGCTAGTTCCATAAAGTCGGGAGTCTCTTGTTAGGCAAGTGTTATGAAGTTTGTTGCAGTTGTGGTAGCTGTAGCACGCTGTGCAGCAGTTGTCCTCTTCCGTAGTGGAGGGTAGTTAAAGTAATGTGTGTGTGAAAGTAATGCTGACAGTGCTTCAATTGTTGTGCTCCCTCTTTCGGCCAAAATGTTTCAGTTTGCAATTCAGTGTCTAACAAATGATGAACATTGTAGATTGAGTCACTGATTGGTCTTGCAACAAGAGTGACACAATACATTGGTTTGGCCATTAGTTTGTCAGTGGTTTCATCCCTCGAATTGGTGAATGGAGGCTTGATGAAATTCTAGTCCTCAGAGGTCCAGTTCGACCTCTTTTGCTGATATCTCAGTTCACATATATTTGATGACTACTTTCAAGACCTCTGTCGGTGGCCTTTGTGTAAAAAAGCTATTTTTGAACCTGGAAAACCCAGAGACCGCTATCCAAGTCAAAAAGTGACAGTGAGTGATACTTTATGTTATGACTTTTATTTATCGTTTCGATCGATCCAGTGACATGCTTCTCCAGTGTACTGGATCGTTATATACATTAAATCTATTCGCAATATGGACAATCATCAACCATAGAGTGGAATGGCAACAATGAAAATTCGTGCTGGACCAGGACTCGAAGCCTTATGTACCAGATATCACAAATGGTCGCTTTACCATTTGGCTGGCTCATCGCCAGAAACAAACTTCCATATGCCGTCATCCACATGTCCACAATATGCACTGGTACATCCATAACGTTTATTCCCATTCAGGTTGGCACTTCAATTTAATATCGCTTACCCAGTGTTGGTGGATAAATACGATATTTCAGTGCCTGTGTTATCCTGAATATGATGTAAAGTTCCTTTGGATATGCATGGAGGCATATTGATGATATTTGGAATTTTGGGTCTGGTAATGAGTAGCGCACAAATAGCCGAATGCGAGAAATTCGGTTTCAAGTCCCAGTCTGGAACAATTTGTCATTGTTGTCATTCCACTCTACGGGTGTGATTGTCCATATTCCACTTGTGAATACACTTAATGCATTTCATAATGGCTATTGTATGGATTGTGACAGGCAGTATTTTGACAGTTGAAGGGTTTGAAGCTTTCGAAGGTCCTGGGGCAAACGTTCGAGTTTTCGCATCGGTGTCAGATGGAGCAGTAACTTCCATTCGTTCAGCCTCATTCTGTAGCAGTTCATGTGCTTTCGATGTTGGGAGGGGGGGGGGGGGAGTCTGCCGCTTGTCGATGTCTTCTGCTGAGTGTATGAGTGTAAATTCTCTCGTTTACGGCACTTGCGCTTCTGGTGCACCATTCGAAACAGTTGCTAGTCATCATCGTTTCCATAAGGATCGATCTCGATTTCCAGGTAGTGGGACGTGTGGGAGACGGACGCAAAATCCAGCAAGCTTCCTCCCGAGAAGAGGCGTTGTAGTCATGATCAGAAGCCAGTTTGTCATGTCTAGCATCTCCGACAAGTTGATCTCGTCGTCGTCGGTTTTCAATGATGATCAGGTGGCCATTGGCGACCTGTTGTTGGAGGTTATCGACGTACAGTGCGATGTTAATGGGGGTGGGAGTGTATCGTGTTCCTGCAGAATAACGGTCATAAGAATCGAGCTCTGTCCCACATCTTGATCGTTGTTTAGGAGGACACGGGCTTGCCAGTTGTGGTCAGGGTCCACGCCCCCTCTCCACTATTCACCCTTCTTGTCTTGCTAGAATGTACAGCGTCCAAAGCCTGTGTTGTCAAGAGCGGTGGTCCTCGAGTCAAGGGGTAATCCATCATTAGTGGAGCAAGCAGTGACGCAGATACCACCACACAGTGATCAACCACCTCCTGAAATGGTTGCTTATCATGGTTGTTTCCATCAGTATCGATGTCGATTTCCAGGCAGTCGGACATGTCAAAGTCGGCTACATAGGCCACATGCACACTTCAGTCCACTCTCATACTTATCACTAATTCAGCCGACGCCTGGGCCTTTTTTCTTTAGTGTAATTTCATTCTGTGTGCCAATGTGGGTAGAGGGCTGTCAGTGGTGCAGTCAGCCACTCTTCAGTTGAGACACAAATATTGAGAAAAAAGATAAAACAAAACATATAAAAAAGCGATAAAAAGGGGAACATGAGAACATAATAAGGGAAGACAATGGCGGGCAAAACATGCATTTCCACAGAGACTTTAATTGGGAGAGACAGTTAAAAATGTCCACATAAAGATAAAAGCACAATTGGTGATGTGTGTAGCACTTAAATAAACCAAATTTAGAAGTACAAGATAAAAGTTGGTCACAGATTAAAAGTACAAGATAAAGGTACGTCACACTATTAAAAATCCACACCAGAATGACAGCATTATTAGAGATGGAGCACACATGACAGAGACTATAAACTGCTGGGAGGGACATGCCGAGGAAGGGGAGACTGGAGATGAGAGAAGAGAGGCGAGAGGCCGGGGCAGCAGGGGAGGGGGAGGGTGAGGGTGGGATGAAAGGGAAGGGAGTTGGGTGGCACACAAAGGGCCAGGTGACAGGTGGGGTGGGAAAAGGTGAGGGAAAGCAAGTCAGGAGCTCAGATATGCAGAAGGGGTGTGCTGGAAAGGGAGAGGGTTTAGGAGGTAGGGGATGAAGGTCAGGTTAGAGTTGGTAAGAGGGGTAGATAACAGGGTAGAGCTCTTATCTGGGATCATTAGGCCCTGGAAGGTACATTGCCAAGAGAGGGGGAGAGTGTGTAGGAAAGAGGGTGGGACAAAATGGTAAAGGCGCAACAATAGGCAGGGGATAGCAAGGATAGGAGGTGGTAGGAATCGAGTCATGGACAATGTACAGGATGAGGATGTGTTTGAGGAAAAGGAGAAGATACAAGAAGTGGATGAGGTCATATAGGATCTGTGTAGGGGACAGGAAGCATCTACAGAATGTGAGGCATAGTGCATGACATTTGAGGATTTGGAGGGCTTTATAGAATAGGCAAGACAGGCATAGTAAAGGATAGGATGGATCAAGGATTTGTAGGTGTGAGGGATGGTGGAAGGATGCAGTGCTCATCTCAGACCAGACATGAGTTTAAGGAAGTGAAGTCTATTGTAGGCTTTGTGTTGGATCGTAAGGAGATGGAGAGTCCAGATGAGATGACAATTGAGGATGGTGCCAAGGTATTCCAGATTGATAGGATGAGCATAAATGGTAGGGTAAGAGTCGTTCAGCCAGAAGGAGAGGGCGGTACAACCTTTGATGATGGCCTGGGTCTTAGAAGGGTTGATGTGAAGGAGCCACTGGTTTCACCTAATGCTGAACTGATTGGGGTTGGTTTGAAGGGTATGTTGAGACCATTGAGAGGTAGGATAGATGGCCAGGAAGGAGGTGATATCAGCAAATTGGAGGAGTTGAACATCGAGGTTTTGGCAACTCTGTAGTATACAGGAAATAGAGGAGAGGAGCAACAACAGATTCTAGAGGTATGCCGGGATAAAATTTATGGGATATGGTATTGTGGATAGTGACATAGGAGGTACGACAGGAGAGGAAGGAAGCAATAAGACGAGCGAAACTGGTAGGAAGAGCATAGGCCTTGATTTTAAGGAGGAGCCTGGAATGCCAGACATCATCATAGACATTCTGGGGAAGCGAAGGAAGCAGAGCGACGAAAGTTAAGTTGAAGGGAAAGAACGTTGGTAAGGTTAAGGAGCTGGTCATCGGTGGAGAAAGAAGGCTGGAAGCCACACTGGGTAAGAGGAAGGAGGTGGTGCTAGTTGAGGTGGTGATGAATATGTCGGGAGAGGATGGACTCAAAGAAATTAGTGAACATGGAGGTGAGGCATATGGGACGATAGGAAGAGGCATCAGAGGTTGTTTGTTGGATTTAGGGAACAGCAGGATGCAGGAAGACTTGCATAGATTGGGGTCAAAACCAGTGGGTATGGTGACGTTATATAAGACAGAAAGGACAGCCAGGAAGAAGGAGGCGGATTCTTTGAAGTGGCGACAGGTGACACAATCATGACTAGGGGTGGTGTTGTGTTTGGAGCAGAATATGAGTTTGAAGTCATGTGCTGTAATGGGAGTGTTTAAATCTGAGGTGGTAACTGATCCAAGGACTGGAAACTGGGGTTGAGTGGCAGGACAGATATATTGGTGCATTCGAGGACTGTGGGGCAGAGGGAGTAATCAAAGTGGGGATCGTCAGGAATGGATAAGAAGTTGGAGAGATGGGAAGGAGAATGGTTAGCCTTACAGAAGTTGTCAGGGACAGAGTAGTCATTGTAGAGAAGGGGGTATTATGGGGTGGGATGGCTACCAGTAAGGTAGTGGAAGGCAGACCAGTACTTGGAGGAACTGACAAGGAGGGTGGCATAGATTTGTGTATATGTCTGGCTCCAGTCCAGGCGTTTCTTTGCTGTTAAGATGTTACGTAAGTGTCTTTGTGATTGCTGGTGGCAGAGGAGTGTACCCTGTGCACGGGTGCAGAGGATCAGGTGGTAGAGCCCTCAGGATTTGAGAAGAAGGATGGCCTCTGGAGGAAGAGTAGGGCGGTGAGTGTGGATAAGTTTGGTAGGAATGTGGGCCTCCATGGCGTCAGTGATGGTCTTCTGCAGGAAGGAAAATGAGTGGGTATTTTCAGTGGGATATTGAAAGGAAAGTGGGTGTTTTTCGACCTGGGAGGCAACAGATTCCCAGTAAGTATCCCAGTCGGCTTGGTGATAGTCATGGATGGACTTTGTAGTGGCAGCAGGGTGAGGTGGAGAATGTGGGCAATGGGCTGAGGAGATGGTGAGGACTGGGAGGTGGTCGCTACGATTGGGGTTGAGTATGTACGCTGTGATATGACCAAGGAGATTGGGGGAAGCGAGGATGACAATAGAGGAGGAGTGACTTTCAGGACGAGTGTGCTGTGGGAGGGTAACAAGGTTACCTTGGAGGGTAGTGAGGAACTGAGGCCACTGCAAAAAGTGGCAGTGTCATGTCTGTGGATGTTGAGGTCTGTGGCAATCACATAGATGGTGTGGTAAATGCTGTAACCGCGACTGTTCTGGTGGGCGAGAAAGCGCGGTGGGACCATACGGAGAGCAACCCACGAACAAATAAACGAATTGAAAGGATGGACATGAATCAACGACGGACGATCGAGAGAGACCTTAAGACGACAACACGCAAGAAGCAATAGGGTGACAGAGACAACGAAACAAATCAATGACGTCCACTTGGAATGAAAACAAAGAACGGTAAACACTCTGTCTGTTGTCGAGGCGATATGTCAAGGCGCATGCAACGACTGGACTCACTGGCTGAGTGAGAGGCAGGTGCTTAAATACTAGATTGAGGCTCCGTTATTGGCTGATGGGAACACGTGTCCCACTGTGGCACCCTAACATCAAACGTGGGCCAGGAGTCGCGCGCCGCCACGGATTATGGAGCGATGGTGCAGAGACCTCTAGGGGTCTTCAACGTCCATGCTGTCTGGTGCGTATTCCAAATCCATGGCATGCAGTACCAGAGTAAACGTGGGAGATGAATACATAGGGAAGAGGAGCTCCTGTACGGACCGGACATAGACAGTGTCACTGGTGATGGTGAGGGAGGGTAAAAAGACGTGAGGATGATGTGTTTGATCGTGTCATCAAGCAGGGGTTGTGGTTGGACAGGGGCATGCTGGAGGAGGCCAGTAGCGACCCCACCTCACACTAGGGGGAGAGGATTGTCTGGACAGCGGATGTAGGAAGAGGTACTTCTGACAATATTGACTGTAACAAGGGCTTTTCAATTATCTACAACTCACACATAAACCAGAAACAAGACTGAAGTTACAAGAGTCGAATAAGATGAAGGGAGTGCTGCAGGGTTGTAGCCTACCCCCATGCTAATCAGTCTGCACATTAAGCAAAGCGTAGAGGAGTAAGAAGAGGAGATTAGTTAGGAAACGAAAGTTCAGCGATAAGAAGCAAAATCTTCAAGATTTGTATACGACACTGTACTTCTGGAAGGGGCGCCAAAACTCATGGGACACCACTTGAACGGAATAGATACGGTAATACCTTGAAAAACGTTAATAAATGATTTCCAACCAAAGGAAAGAAAGGATAATAGAATGTAATTGAATTAAATCAGGCGTTGCTGAAGCACAGGAGAATAACTGACGACGGACGAAATGGAGGGATTGTGAAATTACCGCCCAGTAGCAAGAAATGAGTTTCTGAAAAAGAGAAAAGCGGTTCTGAGAATAGAAATATTTAACAACAAATATACGCACATCAAAAAAAGTTTTTCATCACCTTGATTCCCAGAACTTCTGAAGATAGGCGTTGACTGTGGATATTGTGTCACAGACACAGTCCCTTTGACTGTTGACAGATGTCACTAAACCCTCCCAAAGATATAAACAACCCTTCATGAGCAGCGCCTGTTGGACAGAGGGGTCCATCTTTGCAACCACGACACAATGCAGCGTGGTACAGATCGGCCCAGCAGCATGCCAAATGGTCCGCTCAGGATTGGCATCACGTTCTCTTCACTGATGAGCATTGCATATGAGTTCAATCAGACAATCGCCGGAGACGTGTTGGGAGGCAACCTGGTCAGGCTGAACGCCTTAGACACAACGTCCAGCGAGTGCAGCAAGGTGGAGGTTCCCTGTTGTTTTGGGGTGGCATTATGCAGGGCCGACGTACGTCGCTGGTTGTCAGGGAAGGCGCCGTAATGACTGTACGATACGTGAATGTCATCCTCCGACAGATAGTACAACTGTATCAGCAACAAATTGGCGAGGCATTCGTCTTCACGGACGACAATCGTGCACATCTTGTGAATGACTTCCTTCAGGATAATGATAACGCTCGGCTAGAGTGGCCATCATTTTCTTCAGACATGAACCCAATCAGAAATGCCTGGGATAGATTGAAAAGGTCTGTTTCTGGGTGATGTGATCCACCAACCACTCTGAGGGTTCTACGCCGAATCGCTATTGAAGAGTTAGACAACCTGGACTAGCAGTGCCTTGATGAACTTTGGATAGTATGCCACGACGAATACAGGCATGCGGCAAAGCAAGAAGACTTGATACTGGGTATAAGAGGTACCAGTGTGTACAGCAGTCTGAACCACCTCCTCTGAAGCTATCGCTGTCTGGTGGTACAACATGCAATGTGTGATTTTCATGAGCAATATATAGGGCGGAAAACATGTTTATTTTGATCTCAGTTCCAATATCTTTGCCGGTTCCGGAACTCTCGGAACCGAGGTGACGCAAATTTTTTTTGATGTTACGAACATTTCCGGAAGGCATTTGTGTTGGACAGCGGTTCATGCAAGAAGAAAAGAGAAGTTTTTTAAAAATGGCGCTACAGAAAACTGCTGAATATTAGATGCGTAAGTCGAGTTATTAGTGAGGAGATACTGAATCGCAGAGGGCGAACTTAAGGGGTGACTTGTCTAAAACAAGGGTCGAGTTGAGGGTTCACACAGAGACATCGAGGAATCGTAGAGTTTCTAAAGGAGGGAATTACTGAAGGTTAAAATTGTAGAGGGTTGGGGGGTGGGGGTGAGGGGTACCTGCGCTCGATTACCGTAAGAAGGTTGAAATTCATATCATAGCAGGGCTCTACACAGACGAAGAGAGTTCTATCAGACCAGTCTCTCTACCACAACTGCACTGTTGACCCCTAGAAAGGGTGTCGGGGGACAGCTCATCTACATCTACATCTGCATCAACATGACTTCTCTGTAGTTCACTGTTAAGTGGCTGGCAGAGGGATGTTGAACCACCTCCAGCCTATTTCTGTACGGTTGCACACTCAAACACTGTGCAGGAGAAATGACTCTTACATCTTCCCTTGCTAGTTTCGATTTCTCTTACTTTATTACAACATCATTTCGCCCTGTGTGGGTAGACATCCACAAAATATTTCGCAATCGGAGGAGAAAGTTGGTGACTGAAATTTCGTGAGAAGTTCTCGCCATAACTGAAATCATCTTTGTTTAAATTACTGCCATCTCAACTCGCTGATCGCATCCATGACACTCTCTCTCCTATTTCGCGACAGTTCAAAACGAACTGCACTTCTTTGAACGTTTTCGAAGTCTTCCACCAACTCAGTCGGAAGAACAGGAACGAGAGTAGTGCATGCAGTCTCGTCAGTGCATTTGTAGCGTCTTGTAAGCTTTCTGCCTATAAAACGCTGTCTTTGGTTCGCCTTTCCCACAGCATTTTCTGCAAGATCGTTCAAATTCTAATAGTTCGTAACTGTAGTTACTATGTATTTAGTTGAATTGACAGTCTTTAGATTTATGTGGTTTATCGTGTATCCGGTACCTAAGGGATTCTTTTTAGTATTCATGTCCATTGTTTAGAGTCATTTACCACTTTTTTGTTGGCTAAATAATATAGCATTTGGTAATTATTTTTGATGTTATGCCAACTTTACTAGAATGTAAACGACAGCATCATGTGCAAACACTCTGAGAGGGCTTTCAGATTGTCTCCTAAATCGTTTGTACAGGTTAGGAACAGCAGACTGCTTGTAACAATTCCCTTTCTTTCGCCAAATGTAATTTCTGTTTTACTCTATGACTTTTCGTCAATTAGTACGCCCTATGTCCTATCCAACAGGAAATGACGAATCCAGTCGCACAACTGGGACGAAACTCCATGCGTACGCCTTATAATTCCAAGCCGTTTCTGTGGAATGGCATCAAAAGCCTTCTGGAAATCTCGAAAGGAATAAGTTTAAGATCCATTGGCGATAGCACTCATTACCTTGAATGACTAAAGAGCTAGTTGTGTTTCAAAAGAACGATATTTTTTGAAACGGTGCTGAGTATGTCTCAGTAGATCGTTTTCTTCGAGATAATTCATAATGTTCGAACCCAGTGTATGTTCCCAATCTCACTGCAAATCTAAGTTACTGGGGTGCGGCAGTAACTGAATGAATTACTCCTATTTCTTTTCTTGACTGTAGGTGTGATATGTGGAACTTTATATTCCTTAGCTGCGGACATTTTGTTAGTGATTGTAGATTACTGCTAAATACGGAGATATTATACGACCACACTCATTAGGCGTCATCACTGGTATACAATTTGGCCGAAAAGCTACAGGAGTAACCCGTCCACACAGATTACAGTTACTCCTGTAACCGAAATTGCAGATCTGAAGATGGTTCTAGAAGAACCGACACCGGTCATGTGAATAAATATTTTTGAAACCAAGACGGATTGTAAGAAAAATTGTAAGTGGTTTAAGTTGCTCCTCTACATCGACGATACCTACTTGTAAGTTACTCACGTCAGCAGCTGTTATTGATTCGAATTCTATAATGTTTACCGTGTTTAGTAATTTCGCTTTAGCGGAACTTTGATGAGTAACATTACCACTGCCATCGTGCAGAGAAGCTACTAAGTGTGTCTTGTCGCTGCTGTACTTTACATTCTCCAGAATCTGTTTGGGTTTTCTGTGATGTGGAGGCAAAGTTCCGTTGTGGAAACTATTAAAAGCATCTCGCATTGTGGCACGCGCCAAATTTTGAGTTTCTATAAAACATCGCTAATCTTGGTTATATTGCGTCGTTTTGAGTCTACAATGCATTTTTTTCGTTTCTTCTTCAACAGTGACCTGTTCTGTGCGCCATAGGAGAATAGCGCCTTCTATTATTAATATGTCTGGTATATATCTCTCGATTAGTGGGAAGCTACAATTGCAGGAACGCGATTTCTCGGCTGTAAGTCGTATTTGCGTAAGTGGACTATTGCGGATGTGCGTGCGTGCGTGTGTGTGTGTGCGAAAAGTGCGTCATATCCTTACTGTGAAAGCATACGGTTAGCGGTTAGCAGTTAAATAATAACCCGTTTGTGGTCTGAGCAGCTTCCCGCTTCCGAGAACCCGGCTGTGGGCGTCGTAACAACTCAGGGCGTGGGAGGCCAGCGAGTGAGATGCACCGAGTCCATACGGGCCAACCCAAAATCACTGTAGCGGTGACACGTGACTGCAGCTGACGCTTACTGGTACGTCGGTAACCATTACAGAGAATGTAAAATAAACTTCAGAATGTGCAAGAGCAGCGAAGCGGATGTCACTACACAATTTTGAATCAGCACCTCCCAAAACGTTGAATCCGTCGTCCTTGCCATGGCGGCACTGCGTTCTCTGCCACATACACCATCGAGCCAGACACCCACGCATTTCTGTTCGTAGGGGTATCCGAAATACCCTGTGTATGTGCCTCCTTTGCCGAAAAAGATTCCAGAACACAAATTGCACATTTCTGATGCGTCGGGGACTCCACATACACTTCTGAATGTATGACATGAAACGGCTTGTCGCTTACATGTTGTGCACTTTACGATGGGGTTCATGAAAAAAAAATCTATAAATAATCTAAAATAAATTCGCTCTGTTTCGAATACTTACACTCACTGGTAATCGCTTCATTGAGTTTTGATTGTATATCGACGGATATAAATAACTAAGTAATAAATTGTATATAAGAATATGCGGAAAGGATAAGGAGATGATTAATAGGATTCATTAGATGTATAGATATCAGAGTACCCAATCTTACTTGGCAATTGTTTGTGCAAGGGAGAGACAGAGAAATTGTCATACCCTCAAGTCGTTTGTGCACTGAGGAAAATATTCGACAGTGTAAACTAAATTACTCTGTTCCCGCCTCCACCTCCACTGTTAAGCAACAAGACTCTTGCCATGGTAGGGAGGCATGCGTGCCTCAGTCATGCAGACAGCCATACCGTAGATGCAACAACATGGAAGGGCCGTCTATGCAGGAGCCAGACCAACATACGGTTCTCGAAGACGGACAGCAGCCTATTCTTTATAGTGTACCAGTCCAGATGACTGTCAGAAGGTCTGGCCTTGTAACATTAGCCCTCATGCCTTCCATACTTTGGTGTTATGGGTGGATGATGGCAAGCGGGAAATACAACTGTCATGCTCCCAAAGAGTTCAGCATCTGAAATGTTATACAGAATAACGCTGAAGATAAAATGGATAAATCGAATAGTTAATGGAGAGGCACGGAAGCGAACTGATGAAAAAAAAAATAGTCGTACAATTTGAGTAATAGAAAGAATGAATTGAAAGAATTCATCCTCAGGTATCGGGGAATAGTCAGTTAGGTAACCGAAGAAATTGCATGGTAGAAGAGAAAAATCGGAAATTGGTTGGAGGTGTCAGAAATTCTTTACGTCATTAGCCACACTTGAAAGCATTACCTACAGATATTAGTACCCATAGGTTTAATCCTAGTGCGCAAGTTAATTTGAAACACATTGTTAATGCTTTTTAGGCCTGTTCATTACAAACGACAACTCAAACGTCTCCTAACAGCACCTAAACAAACCAAAGAGTGTGACTAAAGTTTCTTCAGAAGTCCAATGCACTCTTCCTTCGGATATGCATGCATATATGCACGCATGCGTGTCTGAAAGAACATTGCATCGCATTTCTGAACAACACAGGCACTGCAATATCCTGTCTATCCGCCGACAGCGGACGAGCGACTGTCAATTAACGTGTCTCCCCTGCACGGGAATATGAGTAATGTATGTATGAGTCCAGGGATTGTAGACACGTGGTTGACGACATATCGAAGTATGGGCCTGGTCATGAAGAAAAGCAATTATTTCATTACATCAGGCTTTGTATGTAAATTCTATAGGTTGTAAAATAGTGGCATTTTCCGATATCTTTGTCTGTGAGTGAAATTTTATACTTTTTGGTTTCTGTGGTGTCACCGCCAGACACCACACTTGCTAGGTGGTAGCTTAAATCGGCCGCGGTCCATTTAGTACATGTCGGACCCGCGTGTCGCCACTGTGTAATCGCAGACCTAGCGCCACCACCAAGGCAGGTCTCGTGATAAGAGAGAGGACTCGCCCCAGTTGTACGAGAACCTAGCTACCGACCAGATGTACGAAGCCTTTCTCTCTCATTAGCCGAGAGACAGAATAGCCATCAGCTAAGTTAATGGCTACGAACTAGCAAGGCGCCATTAGCCATACAGTGATTGTACTTAAAGTCTTCTGTGTATCGTCAAGATCGATGTACCACCATGATTGAGTAAAGTTAAGTATTAAACCTGCTCCGTACTTTTCTTCCTAACATTAATTACGTATCCTGTTCCAGTACTTCACGCCCGTCTGCGTTAGTCTAGCTTGCCTTTTCAGCCATCTCAACTTCACGGTGTCGGCCCAGCTACCGACACAACATTGGCGACGAGGGAAAAGAGTTCTTTCTGCTTGCTTACATTTAATTGTGTCATGGCTTCGCCACATTCTCCAGATGTACTGTCCGAATTTTATCGCTTGCAGAATCAGCAGACGCAGGCGTTATTGGATGCCCTTGGACAGCTCGTCCAGGGTCAACGTGCGCTGCACACCGATGCGGCCGCAGCCGCTTCTTCGCTACCGCTGCCACTAAACGCTGTTGCACCTCCCTTTCGACCATACGTGGCAGCCGATGAGACCTGGCACGAGTGGTCTCGCCAGTTCAACTTTCATCTAGCAGCCTACAGAATTCAAGGTAAAGAGCGGCAGCCGTTTTTGCTTTCTTGTGTCGGTGTGTCCACATACCGTGTGATAGTGAAATTGTTTCCCTGACGCGTCGTAGCAACTCTGTCCTACGAGGAAATTTTGTCTGCATTAGATGCCTATTTCAAAGAAACAGTTCATGTGGTTGCAAAACGGTATACGTTCTTTCGTACAAAACGTACGGCCGGTCAAACTAATAGGGAGTGGGTAGCAACATTGCAAGGACTTACTAGGGACTGTGCCTTTGAATGTGACTGTGGTCTTTCTTATTCAGATACAATGGTGCGTGATGCAATTGCACAGAACGTTTCTGATGTTCGCATACGGGAGCAAATTTTGAAACTAGTTAATCCCTCCCTTCAACAAGTGATAGACATATTGGATAGACAGGACACACTTGACTGTGCTCAGGAATCTTTTGAAACTTCGCCAGCCGTGTGTAACATTAACCGGCCCGCTGGACGCGCTGCGCGGCCCGGTAACCGGGCCTCGCGCACGTCCGCACAGCTGCCGCCGCGCGCTCAGCCACGTGTGCCGCGCCAGCCCACGAATGTAGTGAAATCGTGCCCGTGGTGTGCTACTAGACATTCGCGTGAACATTGCCCGTCACGCCAAGCTATTTGCTTTTTCTGCAATAAGAAAGGACATGTTCAAAGTGTTTTCCAGAAAAAGCTCAAATCAGACAATCACAATCATTCCAGGCCCTTTGCTTCGCGCCGGAATCGAACCAAGGACACTCAGGCTCGTGGACTTTCGCCTATGGACATTCACGTCGTTAATTCCACTTCGTCCAGTGACACTTTCTCTAACAGTAACTGTGTTCGTCCCACAAAAACTGTGCATCGACGTCGCCGGAAATCACGTCAATTAGCAAGTGATTCTGTACCAGTGTCTGTTCCAATTGCACAAAACAGTCGCTCTTGTCGTCAGCAGAACAATAAACTTTTTGTGGACTTAGACTTTGACGGCAAAGTGATACCATTCCAGCTCGATACCGGAGCTGCAGTTTCATTGCTCAATCACGACACGTACAAACAACTGGGCAAACCTCCGTTGCGTTCCACAAATGTTAAGCTAACTACATATTCCGGACAGAAAATTCCTGTGTTAGGACAGTGCAGCCTTCTTGCAACATACAAGGGACAAACAAAACTTGTGTCATTTTACGTTCTTCGTTCTTCTTCTGCAGCGAACTTGTTTGGTCTAGATTTATTTCAGTTGTTTAACATGTCTATTGTAAATCAGGTCCTATCAGTGAATCAGACTGTGCCTACAGACAGTGTTTCTCGGCTGTGTGACGAATTTGCAGACATTTTTGCACCGGGCTTAGGTTGCGCTAAAAACTATGAAGCACATTTGGAACTGGAAGGAAACGCGCAACCGAAATTTTTCAGAGCGCGCAATGTACCCCACGCATTGCGTCATGAGGTCGCAAGAACATTGCACAATGTAGAATCACAAGGTGTGAGTGAATGTGCGCAATGCCTCTTTCATTTCAGCTCCGCTTCCTCGCTTACGCCGTACAGGTGTTCCGTTTCTCTGGACGACGGAATGCGAACGCGCCTTTCGCCAGTTGAAATCGGCGTTGCTTTCTAATACTTGCCTTACGCCATTCGATCCCCAGAAACCCCTTTTGTTGATGGTAGATGCATCGGATTTCGGGATCGGTGCTGTGCTTGCGCACAAAGTTGGCTCCCATGATCGCCCTATTGCCTTTGCGTCCAAATTGCTCTCGTCTGCGCAAAGAAATTATTCACAGATAGAGAAAGAAGCTTTGGCTCTCGTGTTTGGTGTTACTAAGTTCCATGATTTCTTGTATGGTCGTCACTTTACCATCATCACAGACCACAAACCTTTGACATCGCTTTTTCATCCGACCAAGCCTGTACCTCCACGTACAGCGCAGAAATTCATTCGCTGGTCTATTTTCCTCTCGCAGTACCGCTACGATATCTTGTATCGGTCCACTGCTAAGCACGGAAACGCCGATGCGTTGTCCCGTTTGCCTGTTGCTGAGGATAAAGCATTCGATTCTTCCGAACTTGCTTGCATGTTCATTGATTCGGAAACCGATGAAGTGGTCGAATCGTTTCCGATTGATTTTCGTCGTGTCGCTACAGCCACAGCTGCTGACCCTGTCCTTGCTACTGTTTTACGTTTTGTTGCTACGCAATGGCCTTTGTCAAAGTCTCGGATCGAGGATCCGTTGGTTCGCCGATTTTTTGCTCACAAGGAGAGACTTTTTGTTCGACGTGGTGTTTTGTTGTTGCGTTCTGATATTGATCAGTCCAGAGTCGTGGTACCACGTTCGTTACAGTCCTCTGTTTTACGGCTTCTTCACCAAGGACATTGGGGTATAGTGCGAACGAAACAACTTGCTCGTCAGCACTGTACTTGGTTCGGAATCGATGCTGCGATTACGAAAATGTGTTCTTCTTGCATGGCGTGTGCCGAACAACAATCCGCACCGCCGCGGAAAGTCTTTGCGTGGCCAACAGCCACTTCCCCTTGGCAACGCTTGCACATTGATTTTGCTGGTCCATTCTGGAATGCTCGATGGTTGGTTCTGGTCGACGCCTTCAGTAATTTTCCTTTTGTTGTCCGGATGTCTTCCACGACGTCCTCCGCCACCATCCAAGCGTTGTCTGCTATCTTTTGCATTGAAGGTCTTCCGCAGACTATTGTTTCCGACAATGGCCCACAATTCATGTCCGCAGAATTTCAGTCATTCTGCCAGGCCAATGGTATTCAACATCTGACATCCGCGCCGTTTTCGCCTCAGTCCAACGGTGCCACTGAACGATTGGTCCGGACTTTCAAGTCACAGATGTTGAAATTGAAAGAGTCGCATTCTCGGGAGGACGCATTGTTGCTCTTTTTGTCTTCGTATCGCTCTCAGCCCCGAGATGGTCGCTCGCCGGCTGAGTTGCTCCACGGTCGTCCTCATCGCACCTTGATGTCTTTGCTGCATCCGCCGCATCAGGTTCCTGTGCAGCGGCAGACTCCTGCTTTTGCTCCAGGCGACGTTGTATTTTATCGCAACTATCGAGGTTCACGGCGTTGGCTCGCAGGGCGCATTCTTCGCTGCCTCGGCCGCGCGATGTATTTGGTTTTGGGGGCCTCTGGTGAGGTGCGTCGGCATCTCCCTCAGCTGCGCCTCTGTCGTCGCTCGGGTTCTGCCGCTCCCCGTCTGCTTTCAGCGACGGTGCCGTCCGGTCAGCGCCCTGGGGACCCATCTACTGGCTCGCCTCATCCCCAGGTGTTACCGACGATGCCTTCCATTTTGCCCCATGGCGACGCGCCGCCGCCGCCGCAGCAGCAGCAGCCGTCGCCGCCGCCGCTTGTTCTTCCGCCGGCGCCGCCCGCATTCGACGCTTCGTTGCAGCCGCCAAGCGCCTCCCAGGGTCACGCGCCGCCGATCGCTTCCCGTGACCAGCTGTCCTCCGCCATGGAACTCCCGCCCGCTCCGGACCACATGACGTCATCGCGCGTCGGCTACCCCGACGCAATGGAGGTTGATCCTTCGGTCCCTCCTGTCTCTTTACGGGCGCATACACCGCATGTTGACGTGCACCCTGGACTAGTTTTTCAGGCGTTTCCTAGCTCCCCTCGGACCGAATGGCCGGGTGCGGGTGGCACAGCCTCGCCTGTTGTTAGGCTCCCCACCTCATCGCATACGTCAACATGTGGTCCTCCCCACGGCGGGCGGAAGCCTTATCACACGACCGTTCGCCGATTTGCGGGGGAAGAATGTGGTGTCACCGCCAGACACCACACTTGCTAGGTGGTAGCTTAAATCGGCCGTGGTCCATTTAGTACATGTCGGACCCGCGTGTCGCCACTGTGTAATCGCAGACCTAGCGCCACCACCAAGGCAGGTCTCGTGATAAGAGAGAGCACTCGCCCCAGTTGTACGAGAACCTAGCTACCGACCAGATGTACGAAGCCTTTCTCTCTCATTAGCCGAGATACAGAATAGCCATCAGCTAAGTTAATGGCTACGAACTAGCAAGGCGTCATTAGCCATACAGTGATTGTACTTAAAGTCTCCTGTGTATCGTCAAGATCGATGTACCACCATGATTGAGTAAAGTTAAGTATTAAACCTGCTCCGTACTTTTCTTCCTAACATTAATTACGTATCCTGTTCCAGTACTTCACGCCCGTCTGCGTTAGTCTAGCTTGCCTTTTCAGCCATCTCAACTTCACGGTGTCGGCCCAGCTACCGACACAACAGTTTCTTTCCCTGTCTTGTTCCACTTTCACATGAGCGTGAACGTAGTGTTCCACGTGCGTTCGGAAAACTGAAGGCAAGTACCCACATGCAAATGGCAACAGCAGACAGTAAAGCAGTGTCGCATCTGCAGTTCGATAGAAACACATCACAGCGGCAAAGAAAGAAATAAGGAATAATTTCTCACTGCGTAATAACGGAATGACTATCGTATCACTGAAAAATAATACATTGCCTAAGGTGTGAAGAGTAAGAAGCGGCAGTGTTCTTACATGTTCATTTTGTAAAGATTGTCATCGGGTCCGTCATTGTGGCTGCCATTTGCGCTGTGTGTGCAAGTGCGACCGGTGGTAACATTTATATTTCACGTTTCATCGTGCTTTCCGCAGTGTAAACCCACTATGGTGGCAGTGGCTGAATCCTAATGCTGCTTATCAATCTTCGAGATAAATAATCTCCTATTGTAAGTCAGAAGTTCAAGTCTCCTCATTTGGCGTTCATCTGAAGACGCTATGAGCCTCAAAATCTGCTACTTCCGTACAGTACTTGAAAAATCTTAAAATGTGTCACGAGTGAAAGTGGTGTGTGTAAACTTGTGATCAGGAGTCCCAATGTAATTGTTACTGTGTATTAATATTTCTGATGCTAAACTGATTTTCTATGAAGTTTGTTTTGAAGTTTGGTGTCACCTTTGGAATATAAATTTTGTTTGACGATTTATATGCATTTTTAAGACAGGATTGATGATTTAAACTTTAATTTTGGTAGTTGCACAGTTTCACCTGAAACTTTTAATTGATGTCGTTACATTTGTCTTGAGCTTAAATTAGGTGTCATTGGATCATTATTAGTTGCCATGAATACTGGATCAGCGTTAATATTTAGCGAAGGGTATTTTATTGGTTATGTTTTTTTATAAAAAGGAGGTGTTGGGCAACATGTGTTTTTTGTAAATTTTGAGAAGGAATTTCTTGTTAATAAATTTCAAATTTGTTTCAAAAACACCTCTGGATTAATGTTAGCCTTCCATCCTACCACTTCGTACAGCTCCTGCCACACCAATGGTAGCAGAGCGCAGTGAGAGGGTGCTGGGGCTCTCAGCCTGTCACGTGGTAGAACTTTGTTGCCCAGTTTGTGAACATCCCTAATATATACCTTCTAGTGTTGAAGGATATCCTGAATGTACTATGAAGCGAGGAATGTGCCGGAGATATCTTAGGTAACCAAATCTTAGTTGTAACATGAACTGGCAATTAGTTAAGAGAAAGTTGACGATAGCGTGGCCACATTAGTGTGGTGGCTGTGCGGAGTGCAGGGACGGTGTCTTGTTGTCGACATGGTGGCAGTGGGCCAGGTGAGTGACGTCTGTGGGTGCTGCAATAGCCTCCTGGAAAGGGTGCAGACCATTACAGAGTTATTGCAGGGCAGTGTTGCTAGCCACGTGCAAGTGTTCCGAATACAAGCACAAAACCAACATTTCCTCAGTTGGTTGGACAGGGGGTCGTCCATCAGCAACACCATCTTTCTTGAAATAGCTACCAACAAGTCCTGACAACACTCTATGAAGAGTCATTAAGGATTATGTAACTTCATTTCGTTATGCTACAAACGAAGAAATACACAATATGTTTGAGGATCCACTTTGTGCTGTGACACTGGGTATGCTATAAAATGTGTATTGAAGAACCTGGAAGCGTATGTACGTGTGGTTACATCATCATGGGGAACATGCCGATATACTGGAGGCTAAATAAATAAGTAAGTATTTGTGTTAAAAGAAATAAAATCAATTTCCATTGGATACTAGGTGTACAGGCAGTAGTTGCTCATCCTGTACACACACACACATACACACACACACACACACACACACAGACAGAGAGAGAGAGAGAGAGAGAGAGAGAGAGAGAGAGAGAGAGACAGAGAGAGAAGGGTAAGAGATGCAGAGACAACAAGTTGCAGAACATAGTCGGTGGAGGAGAAGTTCCAATTGAAGCCACCCTCATTGACAAGTCGATTTAATGTTTATGGAAATGTTAGGAGCGGGTGGGTTCAAAACCCCAATCCATTTCCTCCTTTGTGTTGCCGACCCCAACTAAACCATGTGCATCTCGAGACACCATGAAAACACTCATTCCAAGACACAGGCAATTATATAAGACAAACGACTACTTTTCACCCCCGTAACTACTGCTTGATGAAACCATCGTTTCCAACTTACTAACTCACTAAACTACACAGGACTAACCTTCGACTGTAAACTAACATGAAAACTGCACATACAAGCGATACAAGAAAAGTGTATAACGGAAGAATACTTCCGTAGCTACTTACAGTCAAACATGAGAATTGGATCCTTCTTCTGTACTCGACACCTACAAACCTGGGAACTGACTGGTCTCATTTTCCAAAGCCTGGAGTGTAGCCACTATGTACAATGATGCTACTTCTGAACATCAAACGAATGATTACTGTCGATTGCCTAGCGCTGTAAGACGAGGCTCCACCCTACTGGAACTACCTTTCGTGATGTCGACATAGAACAGGTGAGCAGGGAGTGTGGCGAACGTAAATTAACCGTTAAGGGGGAGATCAAGATTGTTGAATATATTTATAGGAAAATGAGGTCCTCGTTAGCATCACCCTACATGTGTCTCCATAGGCCCTTACGTAACCAATGGTTTCGTGGCTTTAGATTCTGCACGAGCCTTAACTGATCTAAGGATCACTGTCTGTAGCTTTTTCAGCAAAACCGTATTGAATATGCAAGTATTCGAAGTTAGCAGCGAGACCTGCTCCCGAAGAAGAGTCCTCTTGAAGGGGAGACCATTCGAGCAGTGTCATAGGCTTTCACTAGACCATGATGAGGGCAGCAATCAACAGTAACCGTGTGTAAGGAAAAGCCGCGTTGCTTGTCTGCATTGGATTGCAGAAATCACACAAATCCAAATCGGCGAGATGGTCCTCTCCTAAATACGGCCCCGAATGTACCACGGATTTTCCAACACATTTGTGGTTTCTTTCGACATTCCGTGCATGGCTTCAGTCTGGGAATGTCAGGCACCCTAGCTGTACACATCACGTGTAAAACGCACATCAACGTGACCTAAATAAATATACATGGGATAATGTTCGGAGAAATCGGTTGCCAAAGCATGGGTCTGCTGCACTCTACAGGCAAATTCCGTAATGAGACATTCGGGAAGCCGTGAGCAGTTCCAGTGCATCAGCGTGACCAGAGAAATCTGAGTTCCAAATGCGACGCCATAAGGTTCTGCTATAGTATTTCTGCATCCGTGGTCCAGGGGTAGCTCGGCAGCGAGCGCCGAGTGGAACGTCTGCTCGTCTACTGCTTCACGGCAGTGTCGCGCGCACCTGGACAGCTTTCCCCCAGTGTTTTCTGTGTCGTCGTGTGAGGCCCATCGTCATACCGACGTTGCCATTAGCTGCGGCGTGTGTCCATTGATAGAGGAGTAGTCGGCCCATAATACACTTTGGACCTATCCCAATTTTTTATGAAGAGGTGATTCATTTGTAACAGAAATGACCGCATAATATATTGTTAGGTGGTGGTTTCAACTGTATCTTGCATCCTTCAGACGAGTTTCCTTATTTTTATTTCTGTCGGTGATAGCAAAATTTAGTCCGTTCTTTGGGACTGTCAATATCCGACTATTGCTGCTTATTTTACTGCTACTTTTAACAATAGGTTTCATATATTTATACTGACCGGATGTGTGATAGGATTTGGGCTGTCGATGTCATCAACGCCAGCTTCACGGACCACCGTGCAGTGACTGTTACATTACATCATATGCGACAGACGGTGAAAATCCCTTCATTCACTTGGGTTTTGAATACGGCGCACTTGGAGGATACCTCTCAATATGAGGTGAACCGAGAATTGTGGTACCAAAGTCACTGTTCAGCTTCATGATAAGCTTCAATTTTCGAATAGTAGGTTCAGCGGGCAAAGCCGAGGTTCTGGCAAACATTGATACGACTGTGCGCTCATATAGCTCGGGAATTTCGCAGGGCGCAAGAATTTTACTAGTCTCTCTTATGTGAGCTTTGTGAAAGTGCGCATCATTCTCTGCTACGAATTGCAGACGTCAGGAGTGTAAAGGTGCAATTCTCGCTATTAAAGCAGCCTCAAGTGGGAGGGTCAAGCAGGCGTTCCAAATCACGGCCTGATTCGTTTGAAAAGAGCAGAATTGCCTTCAATGGTAAAAGTTTTAGTCAGCTAACAACTGAAAAATTTCAGCCAGTTACCTCATTAAATTTTAAGTACAATAATTTGGCGAGGGCGGTGAATGGCCGGCTGCCTTTGTTGCTGGAGAAAGTAGTTGCTGGCCATCAGAGTTGTATCCATGGTTATTCTATTCTGACCCCAGTAGATGAATGTCATGATGTCATACCAGTGGCCACTGCTGCTCTTGTCCCTAGCGTTCTGGCTTTTTGTAGATTTTCACAAGGCGTTGGAGCAGTTAGCCATGTCTTTATGTTGGAGGTACTGGAAGACGCTTCGTTTTCATCTGACGAAAACAAGGTCTTGCCAAATTTGCTTATCCAAGCTGCAGTGACATCCAGTGACTAACTGACGCACTCATATGCCATCTGTCGGGGTTTGCTGCAAGAAAGCCGAGTTCAGTGTATTTGTTTGTGCCATTATTCGAACCCCTCCTTTAAATGAATTTCGCCGGCCGCTGTGACCGAGCGGTTCCAGGCGCTTCAGTCCGGAACCGCGCTGGTGCTACGGTCGCAGCTTCGAATCCTGCTTCGGGTATGGATGTGTGTCATGTCCTTAGGTTAGTTAGGTTAAGTAGTGCTAAGTCTAGGGGACTGATGACTTCAGATGTTAAGTCCCATAGTGCTTAGAGCCATTTGAACCATTTGATTTAAATGAACGTCGCTCAATTGCAAGGATGGACATTCTTGGGTGAGACGATATTCATTCACGGACGATGTGATGGTGTTACTCCTTTTACTCACTAAGGTTCTGTTGCTAAAGGGTACGTTAGATGCCTTCTGTTTCGTATCTCGTGCCCACATCAAAGAAGGCAAATGTAGGTCGATGCAATTACGTGCTTTGGTAACGCTGACATTTCATGGACTACAGTGGTAGATGACATACATGTTTGGGAGTCATAATTGATCGTTCTCCACATCAAACGGCTACACTCAGGTGGACGTCGGTTACGTAGAAGATACACGGTGCTATCCTGGAACGTGAACGGCGTTTCCTTAATCTCCTACAGAAAGTTCGAATCCTGAATACCATCATTCTTGTGAAATGCGTATTGTATCGCTCAGATTTTTTCACATTCCAGTTATGATGGCTAAGAAACTAAATCAACTGCGTGTTTTGGGAACGCCACATTTTTCCATTACAATACAAGGAGATTGTGTGTGTGCCTTTCCTTAGTGGTTTGGTACGGGTACTTTCCGATGTTCAAAGGAAATCATCCGTGTTATTTGGTCAGTGTACCGTGTTCACTGTCCCTCATGCAGTCCACAGTTCACGTCTCTGTTATTCTTCTGCCTGCGGCCGGCAGTCTCGATCTGCTGTCGATGATGGTCTACTGAATTTCCAGTTGAAACATGGCGGTGAATTTCATATTGCTATTAGTCATTACGAGGTTCATATTGCACGGAGGCAGCGTCACACTACCACATTTTTGTTAATGCTATGGGGAGGGTTGACTGTACGGCACCTGGTGAACAGCCATCGCCGCATTCTTCTTGGAAGACGGTGTGGTTTTGTCTTAGCCTTCCTGTTCTACCAGTGGTGGTGCCGTCCTTGTGGTATCACGAGGTGCACGGCCTTTTGCTCACAAATGAGCGTCAATTTCGTCTTGGAAATAGTGTTATTGATCAGTCGCTTTCCTGTCATGGACATGATACAAGATACATTTACCTCTCATGGTCACTAAGCGAACTGAAACTGACTCAAAAAAACAATTAACATTTCCAACTCTATGTGGTGAGACTACCTATTCGGGTCATATCCTGTGGCATCCATACTCCTCCTACTTGCCAAGGGATTGCCTGGCTACTGGGGCACCATGCTCATCACAGTGTAGATAAGGAGACCATGTGGACCTACTTGCCTTCTTCCTTTGCTGTATACTAGGACAATGTAAGCAATAGGTTTGGGTCACACGTGACTGCAATCGCAGTTCTCTCCTAGTACTGTGCGAATACCGCCCGGCTCAGGCTGACAGCTGCGGCGCTTACATCCTCTTCGGCTAGAGGGCGCTTCTGTCGTGGTGCGGTCATTAGCAGCTAGCTATTGGTTGACATTGTCTCACCACCTTCTTTGCTCTTGCGATCTTCGTCTTTGGGCCGGTGCTTGTAGATGCGCCGGAACGCTCTTCCCCTCCAAAGGGGACGGACTGTCCTCGTGTAAAGGGTGCGACCACAGCGGGGGAGACAGGGGTGTGGGCGCAACGTCGGGCCGCATACTGTGGCTGTAGGTGACGTCGAGGTTCCGGCCATAACCCTCCATCCGGCCTGTGATCTATGGAAACGACCGCCGGAAAACGACCAGAAGGGTACGCGTCAACCTACTGATGCCATGAACCAGATGAAGAAGGCGGCGACTGCTGCGGTGTGGGCGGGTCCAGCTCCATCGGTAGGACGGCGGCAGGCAGAGGAGGCGAAGCCTCCGTCTCCGTGGGATCGCCCCGCGGTGTCGCGATGACAACCTCTGGCTGCTGCTGCGGCCGCGCTGCCCTCTGGATAGGTGAATCTGCAAGACCATCGTGCACATGACAGCGGCGAAGCTGATTTTGATGGCGGCCCTACAAGCCATCCGGACCTGAAATAAGATACATGCAAGCGCCAGTTCGACGGACGATCCGGCCTCGCGCCCACCGTCTGCAGCCGCTAAAAACCCTGTGAAAGACAGTATCGTGTGGCGCGAAGCGATACTTGCGGCCTTTCTTCGGCACCTGATGCTGAGGAGGGTGGAGCAGGTGGAGCAGTGTCCGATGGCGGCGGCCGTGAAGTAATGGCGCCAGCGATGGTCCATCTAGTGGATGCGAATGATGCGTGGCGAGAAACAGTTGCAATGCTTGATCCTTGTTGTCTGTGGAGCGAAGTTTGGCCATCTGGCGCTTGAAGGTTCTGACAAAACTTCCCACTTTGCCGTTTTACTTTGAATGAAACGGTACACTAGTTAGGGCAACGTGACAATCCTGACGTCATCTGCCATTGCAGTCACAGAATGTTTCAAATTCATGTGACATGAACTGAGCTCTGTGGTCTGACACTATTACTTCAGGTAAACGTTCTAGGCAAGAAATAGAGGACAACACATGAATTGTGCTACGTGAATTTGTCGAATTCACTGGCACAGCAAAACGAAACTTGCTGTATGAGTCTACCACAATCAACCAACGAGTGTTCCAGAAAGGTCCCGAAAAATCTATGTGCACACGTTGCCATGGCGATTGCGACTTAGGCCAAGCAGAGAATTTTTGTGGAAGAGAGGACTGATTTTCCGCACTTGCGTGACACTGTGACGTCATCTGTTCTGTTTGGGTGTCCATACCCTGCCAAGTACAGTATCGACGAGCTAGCTGTTTCGTACGAGCAATTAGCCAGTGTCCTTGGTGAAGTAACTGTAACACAATTTTTTCAACACTTTAGGGCTCAACACTCGTGACTGTCCACTGTCATTCTGAACAGGAATCACACCTTTATGTACAGCGAGGCTATGCCGACGGGGAAAGGGTCGGCGCACTACAGAGTTCTTTATACTGTGCAAGGAACAAGGCCCAGATGTGCGAATTTATCTTAGCAAAATGTTCAAATCTGAATCAGCTTTCGTGGCCTGTGCAGTTTTCTTATAGTTCAGCGGAAAAGACTGAAGCCATTCAGAATCCTGAGCATCGATGTGACAGGAAGATGCATCTGAAGCGTCAAAGTCTGTGTCAGGGCCAATCGGAAGGCGTGAAAGTGCGTCCGCGTTACCATTTTACCTGTCGTACGATACACAGTCTCGTACTGGTATTGGGACAACAACAAACCCCTTCGTTGCAGTTTTTGGGAAATTCCTACAGGAACAGGACGGCAAAGGCTTGTGGTCCGTTACTAAGTAGAATTTTCTGCAACACTTACAAATGGTGGTGGAATCTGGTGACATCATACGCAATAGCCAAAGCTTTTTTCTCAGTTTGTGAATAGTTACACTGAGCTTTGGAAAACACTTTTTATGAGAAAGAAATAGGCCTGCCGTTATCACCAATTCTGTGAGAAAGAAATGCACCGATTCTGTAAGAGGAAGCGTCCACTTTCAATACAACTCATTTGTCAGGATCAAATTGAACTAAACATAGATCACTGAGCAATGCACCTTTAAGTCTTGGAAAAGCCACTTGGCACTCATCTCTCCAAACAAAGGGGAGTTCTGGCGACGCGAGCGATGCAATAGAGCCGCGATTAGTGCAGCATTCGGTATGAAGCGAATATAATAGTGGATTTTCCCTAAGACTGCAATTCTATGACATTGCGAGGGACTGGCAAATCTCGTATGGCTAAGAAATGCCACTGAATAGGACGGACACCTTGACTGTTGATGACATGACCAAGATACTGCAACTCAAGTTTAAAAAAATCACACTTGTCCACACTCAAGTCCTGCATCAGAAAACACACGAAACAAAGCACATAAATTTACACAGTTTGGCACTTGTGCTGTCAGCTGTTCCAGATACCATTGTAAAATGGCGGGTGCGCAAGCACCGCCAAAAGGCAAACACAAATATTTAAGCAAACCCAAATGAGTATTTACTACACACACTTTTTGAGATTCTTCATCGAGTGGTATCTGAAGATATGCGTCGCGAAAACCAATTTTTGGAAAGTAGCGTCAAGTTCTTGATTTGTCCATGAGATCCTCTGGGCGTGGCAATGGATAAGTATCAATTGCAATCTGTGGGTTGACTGTAGGCTCAAAGTCAACACAGAGGCGAATGCGATGTGAAGGTTTGGGAAGAAAAACCAGTGGACTTGCCCACTGGCTAACTGATATGGGCGCAATAGCTCTGCTATCTTGCAATTCCTTAAGTTCAGCAGCGACTTTGTCCCGTAATGCAATGGAAATAGTTCTGGCCCGGCATAATTTTGGCTGAGCATTGTCTTTGAGAGTAATATGTGCAACAAAATTGTTAGCCTTGCCTCAATCTTCATAAAAGAGTTCCGGGAATTCTCTTATCAAGCTAGCTACACTGTCTTTTGCATTGAATGCAGACACTGACAACTCATTGTCCTGAATGTTAAAGCCAAACAAATCAAAAGAATCAAGACCAAATAGATTCTCACACTCGCGTGATTGTAGCACTGTAAAAGTCACTTTTCGCATATGAGAACGTTACGTGGGAGGCAGCATACATGTTCTGAGAACAGGAATGTCTTGTCCTTTGTAAGCCATCAGTTGTGTACTAGTTTGAGACAGGTGTGGGGAGCCCAACAGTACATACGTGTGACGACTGCTGCCGCCGCTTAATGGGCCGATCGCAACTAAGGGACTCAACGTGACAGAGGCACCTGCGTCCAATGAAATTGCCCACGTTGCCCACAAATAAGTAACTGAACAAAACGTTTGTTTGACTGGCGTATCACTGAAGAAACTGCACGCTTGCTAGTTTTTCTAATGCATGTTGCAGGCTTCGAATATAGTGGATTTATGACATAGCCTTGTGACTTGACTTTTACGAGTGGGCCGAATTCTTATATTTGTTTCGTTGCAAACATAGGGATTGTACATGTCCTTTCCTACCACAAGCGTAATAATAAGCTTGTCGCAAGGTGCAGTCTTCGCGTTTGTGCCATGAATAACACCGAGGGCAACACTTAATTCTGTTCGCCTGTGTAGCAAACTGCTTACGCGGTGTGGAATGTTGTTTACTCAGCGTGGCGAGCTGCTGCTGCCGCTTAATGGGCCGATCGCAACTAAGGGGCTCAACCTGACACATAGCTGGTTGCTTAAATTTATGAGCCGACAAGGCACCTGAATCACACTACCTGCTGAAATGATGTATCAGACTGTTTCAAAATCTGTTGTCCGAGTTTGACATCAGGTACATTGTGCACGATCACATCACGCAACGTAACATCTGAATATAAAGCACAGCAAGCCCATTTGAAATGGCATTTTTTTTGTTGTACCCTGCAAATCTGTTACCAATTCGCGATAAGTTTGTTCTGACCGTTTTTTGGAATTAAATAGTTGATACTTAGCTGCTATCACATTCACCTGTTGGTCATCATAGTGACACTCTCAATTGTTTGTAACACAGATCTCTCGGAGTGGCGTTAGGGAAAAGTTTTGTGATTAGGCGGAACACTGCACTTTCTACCACTGATAACAGATAATGGCTTTTCACAGTATCTGGTACGTCGTGAACGAGGAGATGGGCTCAGATTGGCACAACCGCTCGAGCCATTCCTCTTTTTGTTCACTAAACTGTTGGGAAGGTGGTATAGCAGTTGCAGTAGGCGGCGCCTGTTCCATTGGGCGTGTGGCGTTGGGCATAGCTGCTGCACCATGTTGAGGAACATGGAGATTTGCTGCGACTGGAACTGAAACATTTGTATTAGCTGTGTGGCATCTGACGCTTGTGGCTGTGGCGCCTGAGTAGGGTGTGGGACAGGTGGGGTGGGCATGTTGGAAGACATAAATGCAACAAACAGACAAGGCAAGCAAGCAAAAAAATAAAGAAAATTTCTTCAATGCCCACCTGAAAACCCTGCCTTGCAAAAATAACAAGGAACTGTTTAATCACATAAGCAGTACAGCAAAGTAAATGCAAGTGGCAATTAAGGCGCTGGCAAAAACACAAAAAATTCCAAAGTAATCAGGCATGGAGTTCAGTTCTAAGACCTCGTTGCAAAATGTCGAGTCCTACCCACTCGTCTCGCACAGGGTGCCTAACAGATGCTGCGTCCTTGGAATGCTATACAACAATTCAAGCAAATCACATTAATAGTTTTAATTACAAATAAGAAGATTGACAGTACTTAACTTTAAATTTACAATGGTGTCGCAAGCGATGGGCGACATGCAAACAATCAAAGTCCTGTGCTATATAGTAGGTCCATGTAGGCAATTGATGCGGATCACTCGCCACTGCTGCCGTAGTGCTCTCCCAGTACAGTGAGAATACTGTCCAGCCGAGGCCGGCAGCAGCGGCGCTTATACTCTCTTTGGCCAGAGGGCGCTCCTGCTGTGGTGCGGTCCTTGTCTGTGGGCTATTGGCTGACGTCGCCTCACCGCCTTCTTTGCTCCTGCGATCTTCGTATTTGTGCCGGCGCTTGTTGATGCGCCAGAACAAAGTGTCAGTGCCTGCATAGCATAGCGGTTTCTATGCCAATATGTTGAGCCTCGTATTTTGTCGTCAAGGTTATCGGTAGAATTAGTCAGACCTTGTTGTAATCTCGTCATGGCCCCTGTTCAAAAAATGGTTCAAATGGCTCTGAGCACTATGGGACTAAACATCTGAGGTCATCAGTCCCCTAGACTTAGAACTACTTAAACCTAACTAACCTAAGGACGTGACACACGTCCATGCCCGAAGCAGGGTTCAAATCTGCGACCATAGCAGCAGTGCGGTTCCAAACTGAAGCGACTAGAACCGCTCGGCCACAGCGACCGGCATGGCCCCTGTTCAGGTACATCAATTCGCTGTTTATTCCATCTGTTGATCTTTTGACATTGTTGGTCTCTTTTCAATTTTAAAAAAGAAAAAAGAAGCTCCATAAAGGGAAAGTGGCATGTCCAATTAACTTTGATTTTTTTTATCCTTTTGTGAGTAACAAATGTGTTATGGAATTTTTTAAAATAGTGAAAGGCGTAGACCGTTTAGCTACAAAGCGGTAGAACGTAGGATCTAATCCCACCTGGCTCATTTCTTGACCTGCTTAAAAAGTAAAGCAAGAGTAGCTGCAAAACCCTTAGCTTATTAAGCACTCTTAAGTCTCCCCAGATAAGATTACAAAAATAACGAAATAGTGTCTTGGAATAGTTACCAAAACGTCCAGGGTCGCGGTTCTAACCTTAGCTGTGCTTAATTTTTGAATAAAAATGATCAGCAATGGCAGTTGAAGTCAGTTCAACCTCGCGTAGACGGTGGACAGGGGATGGAGGTTCAGGGCCCTCCCTTAGCCTATGGGTGGGGCCATGCCCCTGTAAGGCGGAAGAATCAGTAGTTAATAACAGCATGAAGAAGCGAAGGTAATGGGACTCACTGCAATAAAGACACATAATGTGTATCGACAGGACATATCACCTGTAACTGAAAAAGTGTCATGACTGTCTCTGTATTGGCAAAAGATTTCGAACTAGTCACCCATTCGAATCTCCTGGAGGGGATTGCCAAGGCTGAGATGACAATAAGAAAGAGATTGATTAACCAACGAATGAGTAACATTCTATGAGTCACTGCGTAAGTGTCAGAAGACTGAACATGACACTGGAACTAGAAAATCTGAAAAATTAAATTCTAAGGCTCAATCGAGATATAGTATGCGTCAGTGAAGTGAAGTGGAAAGAAGAGAGGATTTCAGGCCAG
Organism: Schistocerca piceifrons; assembly: GCF_021461385.2. NCBI lineage: Eukaryota > Metazoa > Arthropoda > Insecta > Orthoptera > Acrididae > Schistocerca > Schistocerca piceifrons. The sequence goes on from NC_060148.1 coordinate 153,130,722, forward strand.
TCAACTCTATGGTAATAGCAACAGCAGCACAAAAATTGTATAACATGAGTAGTAATCGTCATGAATAGGAAGACAGACCACAGAGTGAGCTACTGTGAACAGTCAGTGGTATGGTTTTCCTCATCAGAATCGAGAGCAAACAAAGAACAATACTACAGGTGTACCTGGCGATGTCGCAAACAGAAGATGAAGATATGGAGAAAGTATGTGAGGGTTTTGAACTAGTTCAAAAATAGTTCTAATGGCTCTGAGTACTATGGGACTGAACTTCTGAGGTCATAAGTCCCCTAGAACTTAGAACTACTTAAACCTAACTAACCTAAGGACATCACACACATCCATACCCGAGGCAGGATTCGAACCTGCGACCGCTGCGGTCGCGCGGTTCCAGACTGAAGCGCCTAGAACCGCTCGGCCACACCGGCCGGCTTTGAACTAGTAATGGAGTGTGGAAGGGGAGGTAAATATCTAATATTCACGTGTATTGTACTGCAGAAGAAAATGTTACGGGACAATATGGGTTTGGCAGTAATAATGAGAGAGCAGAAAGACTAATTGTGTTCTTCAATATATTTCAGCTAGTAATAGCGAAGCTCTGTTCAATATTTACGAGTGGTAGAGGTAGGCCTGTATTTGGAAAAGACCAGGACATATGGGAAGAGTCCAGTTAGATGACATCATGGCCAGGCAGAGATTCCGAAATCAGAAAAGAGATATCGGATCCAGAATTAGAATCAAGTACACCCAGAAGCAGATGTAGATGAGATCAAAATTTAGTAACGACGAAGAGTAGGCTGAAGTTAAACAGATTCGTCAGGAAGGAACATTTCTCTAAGAACTGGGGTACAGAAATACTAAGGAATAAAGGTATGCAGTTGAGGTTCTCCGAGGCTATAATTACAGTGCTGATGAAAAGCTCAAAAGGCGGTTCAGTTGAAGAGGAATGGACGTTAGGCCCCCTATACAAAGAGAAACTACACAATTTGGGAAGAGAAACATAGCCACAAGGACGGTAACCGAGATGAAACCATGGGTAACAGAAGGAAAACTTCAGCTGATTTCAGGAATATATAAATACAAGTCATTTAGGAATGAAGTAAACAGAAAATGCAAGAAATATAAGACGGCATGGCTGCATGAAAAAGAGATCTATGATTGTCAGAAGCACTGACTCAGCATACAGAAAAGTCAAAACAGCCTTCGAGGAAATTAAAAGGAACGGCATTAACATTACGAGTGCAATGGGGATTCCAGTGTTGAATGGAGAGGAGAGAGCGGATAGGTGGAAAGTGTACAGTGAAGGCCTCTATGAGGAGAAGGTTTTGTGTTATAGCGTAATAGACGAAGAAAGAGACGTCGGTAGCGAGGACATGGGGAAATCAGTATTAGAATCACAAATAGCTACGGAAGATGTAAGTTGTTGCTTCCACCTTCGACAACTGAAATATTTTAGAATTTCGATACCAGAATGAGGGAGCACAACAGAGATCATGGAAAAAACTGAATTTAAGGAAATGTGATTTGCATATCGCCGTTCGGTAGTCCTTCTACGACGTATGATTGGTTTGAAAAATCTCTTGACTTCTTTTTTGAACGATTGAAGGTGACGCACATGTAACGAATAAGAAAAGACATTTTAAATTAGTAATAAAATAACGCCAGTGACGGATCAGTACATCGAAATGTTGCGTCTTCCCTCCTAGAAATGCTACAAATTTAAATTTGTGACACAATGATTAATGCAATTAAACACGTGTACTGGAGTATTTATAATAAAACAGCACATAAGTAACTCAAGATAAGCTAGTACATTGTAATATTACTACAACTGCAGGCCGCGGTGCTTACATTACGGAAGTGGACAGCAGAAAGACAGGTGCGAACATCCACGACTCTCCTAGCTGCTCTCAGATGATTTGAAGACTGCGTCGTCTTTTATTACACAGCAAATACAATCATGAACATCGATTCTATGGTCACAATGTTAATAAAAACGTTTTACGAAAAACACAGTTTATTAGAAAAAGGGTTATTACAGTGCCCCCTGAATGACATCAGTACAAGCCGTTGTTTCGTTGTGAGTCGTCATTCAGCCTTTACACACCGTAAAGAAAAGTTGATAAGTACATTTCTTTTTCTTCTTCGACAAAAACACTTTCATTAAAGCTTCAGTTTAATCATAGTCAAGTCCTTGGCACATGTTTGTCCTTCATCAACATGACGTGAGCGACACAAAGTGCACCAGCTGGTACGATTTTCTTGGGGCGCTCGCAGAGCACACACATAGTGTTGTCTTCATGGTTCTCACCCCACAACCACTCATTTTTTATTGTATTTTATCAAGGGAAGGGCTTGGACCTTCTCCATGGCGTAAGAATAACCTGTTTTTATACCCATTCAGGCAAAGCTGAATGTTTGCAGAATAAATTGGTTGTTTACAAGAGGTAAAAGTTGGTGAGCTCACACGAATATCACGTGACTGGAAGTCTTGTTTCTCGTAAGCGTATTAGGGTATACATTTCATATGATCAATAATGTGCACTGAATAGAAGTCCGGTGATAGTTAAATTTTGTTGCTGGCGTGCAATATTTCCAACCTTACGATCTGGGTTGCACACATACGAAAATTTAAGATGGTGCGAGAACATAGGATCCACCCTTCGGATCACACATCTATTGTATGCTCTTTAAACACTTACTTTTCTTGAGTTGTCATTTTTCGTATTATTTTAATTTTTACGGTTTATTTAATTTTTGGCAATTTTTCCACAAATACGATTTTGAGCAGCCGATATGCCAGTCTGTCCATAGTGGGATGCCCCTGTCTCATTATGCTGCAGCTGCGTAAGTCAGCTTAGGTTATTCCCTGAGGAATTTACCGTATTGACCGCTTCGCATCCTGCACAGTGCTCGCGCAAAAGTGAAATCGATTACAGTTAACTAACAGGCTCAGCTGAAGTCAGTGAGCGATGTACTCGTATAAAGCGTTAACTTGTGCAAAATGGTGTCACTGGAAACAGAAGACAGTGATAGTTGTCCTACTACTCCCAATAAATCTACAGCGACCGTATTTAAATGTAAGATTCCGAAACAAAAATACAGGAAAGTGTGCGAAACTAATCGCGAACGTAAAGATTGGTTGTGCGCAGATGAATCGAACTCAGAAAGGGCTATGTGTAGAATCTGTAACGTAACTTTTGGGACTGAATTGGGATGTGTTCAGGTACATTTTAAAACTCAAAATCATGTCAGTGAAATGAAGGTGTTGTCATATAAAATTTGTGAAACCAGCTACAAATGGTGCGTCTTTAAATAATCAGGCTCACATTGTTGTGGCAGAACAGTCTTCCTTTCATTATCGTACACCATATGGAGGGCGTAGTTCACACTTGCTTTCCTGATTTTAAAATCGCCGACTATATATTATTCACGTCGCATTAAATGTTGCCACATCATAAAGAACATGATGACACAGCGAACGAACTTGCAGAAAAGCTGAGACATACAAAATTCACTGTTCTTACTGATGAGTCAACAGACACCCAATCTGTTAAAAGCGTCGTGTGTTGTGGTACGATGTTTTGATAAGGACACTAATAAAACTGAAAGTAAATTTTGTTATGTTCGTGAAATTTTTAGGCGGGGTGAATATGATAAGGCAAACGAAGGTACACAAGTAAAAGTCTTTATTCTAATCTATTGCTTTCATTCTCTGAGTACAATCTTTCTGAAAACAGTATTATAAATTTGCCTCTGCTGGTTGTAATTATATGGTGTGGTCAAGAAACGCTGTTGCTATTCGGTTAAGTGACAAATGCTCGCCATTGGTAGGCGAGTGGTCAGTGCGACAGAATGTCATACCTAACGGTCTGGGTTCGATTCCCGGCTGGGTCGCTGATTTTTCTCTGTTCAGGGACTGGGTGCTGTCTCGTCCTTATCATCAGCATTTCATCCCCATCGACACGCAAGTCGCCGACGTGGCGTCCACTCGAAAGCCCTGCACCAGGCGAATGGTCTACCCGCCGGTAGGCCCTAGCCACTCGGCATTTACATTTAACTGACAAATGTCCTGGACTAGTATTCTCAAATGCGTATGTCACTCTCTTTACATACGTGTCAGTGACACTTGTAAATGTCTTTCCAGACATTGTGAAGACCAAGGTAGGAACTTTCGTAACCATTTTAAAGCTAGTGGTAGGTGACATGATCAACTGCATGAATTACAGAAGTTCTAGGTGACAAAATTCGTAAATTGTTCCAGGCATTCACAAGATGGCTATCTCTGCAGGCCACTGTAGCGAGAATTTTAGACCAGTGGAATACTTTACGTGTCTGCTTTGATTCTAAATACAACAGTTTGCAAATCGGGTTCCATCTCAACCAGTTTCCAAGTGAACATTTTGTAGGGAGCTGCATGCAGAGGAGATGTGGAGTTTGGTACCTCTAAGAAGGCCATTGCTCACAGTGTCACATAACGCTGCACGTCTCCAGTGGGCAAGACAGCACAGGAACTGTCCAGCGGCTGACTGGAGGGGAGGCGCGTGTGGTGTGATCCAAGGGGTCGCCATTTCGCCTTTTTTCGAATGATGTGAGGAATCCAGGTCACCAACAGTCCACTGGGCTTTTTAACCCAGCCTGCGCTGAGGGCCCATTTCAGGTTGCAGACGCTTCTGTGATGTTATGATGATGTTTTTCGTACCGCAGTTTGGACCCACTGATTGACGTTACTGTGAATATAAATCAGGACGTTTATTTCAATATTCTTGGTGACCAAATCTTGTCCGTCATACCACCCATTCGATACGAGTGTCCTGTGGACAGCTACATCTTCCGGAACGATACTAACCGTGTTCTCAGGTGCGCACACAAACGTTCCTGCTTTTAGGAACCACTATGCACACTATCGCACATTGAATGGTTCACTAAGCAACCAGACACTAGCAGACAGCAAGTTTAGAACTGCTTCCAGTGTGCATCCTAATTTGAAAGATAATAGTACTGCTATCTCTTACACTGTCTTTCTTTACAACCACTTACATTTAACGTGAGGACGTAGGACCATTAAACAGTCATATACTGTGAGAAATGTATTATGCCTTGTTCGATGTACAGCCACCCACTTTATTCCATATCATAAACCACTCTACAATTTGTGCGTGAAAGGAACCAATGGGACTCGCTAGATAGGTAGTTAGTGTCTTTCAACATCTATCACACGCAAATGAGACAGGAGGATGTTGTTTCTACTTCTGGTTCCTCCAGCGGCGTCCTCATATCACGGTGCGATCGCAGAGACCCTGTTCTGGTCATACCACTTTGTACTATGGTCCATTCTACCATCTGTCATCTTGCTCTCACACAAAATCATGCACGCTCCACTTGCACACTGAGAACTATAGTACCTCAATTAGGGTTGTGGCTCCACTCACACACAACACAAACACCTATGAAACACAACGTTTGCTCTCAGACACTTACAGAGGGATCCCTGAGAAGGTAACTATCTCTAATTCCTACACTACCATGTTATCATGACTCATAATGTTTCACCTACCACTGACAGGGCTTTGAATACTATGTGTACACAGGTAATAAAGTTCCACATTGTTTCCAGTTTGAACACTGATCTGCCCTTGGGTATCTATCTATTTAGTACATTTTTATAATAATACTGGGGCCTACATTTGATGCTTATGAACACTTGTCCTACATTACTCGTCGCCATTGTGCAACGGGGACCTCAGACATTATCTACATCCTGCATTGAATAAAGTGTGGAATTCAGTAGTACTGAATCACATTTATGAAGCAGTTTCTGGCTGATGCACCTGGCACCACACCAATTTCATCCTTGCTCACTCCTCCCAGAAGAAATATGAATAATGGAGTCTTTTCCCAATGTGACCGCCACCAATGTTATCAATTACGCTCATATTCTAATTAAAATACTCACTAACCCACAATTTTGTGCGTTTGTCCCTCCAGTGATGTGTTTTACCTGCCAGTTAGGCTCTGCTATTTTGATGACGTGAATGAAAACTCATCTGATGACCACAATTCCGTTAATGGAAAGATTTAGAATGCTTCATGCAATCTGTTCAACTGATCTGTGCTTCCCCATCTGTCACTAACCAAAAGAGCAGTGTATCTGGATACGTTGCTGATAGAGGTTACTTTTGTGCCCTTTCATTTCCACTTATACGTACCACATTATGCATTCACACGTTGTACACTGTAAATAGCTATACAGTTGGACACACCCCACTGCTTTACACACCTACAAAGTTCATGTACTACTTGTCAGCACTGAATCACCGAGAAAAACTTTAATAGCTTTGCTTCTTTTAACTCATTTACTTACCTCACATATCTATGGGCGTTTCTGCTAATTTCACATTCCTTTTTAGCTTTGACATACTTTTATAGCAGCAGAATGAAATTCTATGGCGTCATGACAAAAATCTTGTATGACAGCAGCACACTTACTTCGATTCCTACCACTCGTAAGTTCATTACACCTTGACAGGCTGATGAGATGACGAAAAATGTCTGATTCATCTAGCAACAAGCTCCTGCCCTTCCTTTAGCTTCACTTAATGATTGAATGTAAGTTGCAGTAATTGTAGTGCAATATGCCACGTCTTTTCCTGTTAATGTGCTTCTGTTTTTCACTTCATATTCTCATGTTCTGCCATCTGTTTTTATCATCTAATTTAATTAGGACTGACATGGACCAGTTTGGTCCCTCAATAGTCATAAGACTACAACCATTTTGAAAAACTGAGTATTGTGAAAACATGTTTTCATTTCGTTACATAGACTACTGTGTATGGTGCACAACACGTCAGTTTCCTTGAGACATCGTGGGCTTGGACAGTTCATGGTGATTCCCTTCCTAGTTCACCTACCATTCTTATTGCACCATCCCTTGTATTTTAATAAATTATAATTATAAATGTAACCTATACTCTCAACTTTAATTTCGTTACCGACAACTTAAGCTGATTTTCCTAACAGCTAAGCCCTCTATTCTTTCCCATAGCTCACCAAGGAAGCTATCACTACTGGGAACGTTTACTGGCTCCTATTTTGACATCCTTGTCCTAAATCTAACATCTTCATATTCATGCCAGTTTACATAATGGACACTTCCAAAATGTGGTTTCATTCTCATTAAATTTTCAGAAAAGTGGGGATGGAATCTCACACTTGGTTTCCCATCAAAGTATAGAATTAGCACAACTACAGTAAATCATACACGTTAGCCAACTGTTGACCTAATTCTGCAATATGCTAGGCTATAACGTCTTCTGTTCTTTCTAAACGCATGCCAAAAACAACTGGCGGTGAACTCAGTCCTCTCAACATTCAGCCCTACTCAACAAAAATCATCACTATTTTTTCGAAAGAATAATAAACTTTTAAACTTGTGCAAAGTTTCAAGACAACTAGCACCTGTGAACACGCTATAAATACTGCTGATCAATCATCTTGAGTGCGAAGCCATAGAACCTTGGTACCCTGTTGCAGTTGCCTCTACGTGAGTGCTAACTCATGTAGCATGCAAGCAGAAACGACCAGACTACGTATACTACCATCTCTGCCTTTTCACACTGATTTAATTATCTTTCACTGCATTACAGACACTGTTCATCCTGTGAGCATCCAGTCACAGTACCACTCTGCAGTGCTGTGCGAGTTTGGTTTAATGGAAGTGCTGCTGTACTGAAAACAAATTTTGTACCCCTGATCAGATTGATGCTGATCGCTGTGATAAAGCTCCCCAGCGAGCTTCGTGCTTTGTTACGTAGTATCATGAAATCCTAGTATGCTGGAATGTGTAGCTCAATCTCACTGAAGACAACCTTTTGGCTACCAACTGACAAATCCATAATATAGCCACTGTGATAGTTCTAAGGACCGCACCACAGACAGCAGGAGTGCCCTCTGGCCAAAGAGAATATAAGCGCCGCTGCTGCCGACCTCGGCTGTACAGTATTCTCACCGTACTAGGAGAGCACTATTGCAGCAGTGACGAGTGATCCGTATCAATTGCCTACATGGACCTAGTATATAGCAAAGGACTTAGATTGTTTGAATGTCGCCCATCGCTTGCGACACCGTTGTAACTTTAAAGTTAAGTACTGTCAATCTTCTTATTTGTAATTATAATTATTAATGTGCTTTGCTTGAATTGTTGTATAACATTCCAAGGACGCAGCATCTGTTAGGCACCCTGTGCGAGACGAGTGGGTAGGACTCGACATTTCGCGACGAGGTCTTACAACTGAACTCCGCACCTGACTACCTATGTTTTTTTTGGGGTTTTTGCTGGCGCCTTAATTCCCTCTTGCGTTTACTTTGCTGGACCGTTTGCGTGCTTAGATGGTTTCTTGTCATTTTTGCAAGACAGTGTTTTCAAGTGGGCACTGAAGAAATTTTCTTTATTTTTTTGCTTGCTTGCCTTGTCTTCTAGCATGCCCACCCTACCTGTCCCACAGCCTGCTCAGGCGCCGCAGCCGCAAGCGTCAGATGCCACACAGCTAATGCAGGTGTTTCAGTTTCAGACGCAGCAAATCTCCATGTTCCTCAACATGGTGCAGCAGCTATGCCCAACGCTGCACGCCCGATGGAACAGGCGCCGCCTACTGCAGATGCTTTACCACTTTTCCGACAGTTTACTGAACAAAAAGAACAATGGCTCGAGCGGTTGTCCCAATCTGAGCGCATCTCCTCGCTCACGACGTACCAGATACTGTGAAAAGCCATTATCTGTTATCAATGGTAGAAAGTGCAGTGTTCGACCTAATCACAAAACTTTTCTCGAACGCCACTCCGAGGTGATCTGTCTTACGTACAACTGAGAGCGTTACTAATAAACTATGGTAACCAACAAGTGAGTGTGGTAGCAGTTACGTATCAATTCTTTAGTTGCAGAAAACGGTCAGAACAAACTTATCTCGTATGGGTAACAGATTTGCAGGGTATGACAAGAAAACGCAAATTGAAATGGACTTGCTGAGCTTTATATTAAGATGTTATGTTGCATGATGCAATCGTGTACAATGTACCTGATGTCAAACTCGGACAACAGATTTTGAAACAGTCTGATCCATCATTTCAGCAGGTAGTGTGAATACTAGATCAGTAAGATTCAGGTGCCTTGTTGGCTCATAAATTTGAGCAGCCAGCTATGTGTCAGGTTGAGTCCCTCAGTTGCGATCGGCCCATTAAGCGGCGGCAGCACCTCGCCACGCTGAGTAAACAACCTTCCACACTGCCTAAGCAGTTCGCTACACAGCCGAATAGAATTAAGTGTTGCCCTTGGTGTTATTCATGGCACAAACGCCAAGACTGCACCTCCCGACAAGCTTAGTATTACGCTTGTGGTAGGAAAGGACATGTACAATCCGAATGTTTGCAACGAAACAAATATAAGAATTCGGCCCACTCACAAAAGTCTAGTCACAGGGCCCATGCCATAAATGCAATATATTCGAAGCCTGCAACATGCATTAGAAAAACTAGCAAGCCTGCAGTTTCTTCAGTGATACGCCAGTCAAACAAACATTTTGTTCAGTTACTTATTTGTGGTAACCATGGGAAATTTCAGTTGGACACAGGTGCCTCTGTCACGTTGTTCAGTCTTCACTCGTATGAACTGTTAGGCTCCCCACGTCTGTCTCAAACTAGAACACAACTGACTGCTTACAATGGACAAGACATTCCAGTTCTCAGAACATGTATGTTGCCTGCCACGTATCTCTCTCATACGCGAAAAGTGACTAATACAGTGCCACAATCACGCGAGTGTGAGAACCTATTTGGTCTTGATTCTTTCGAGTTTTTTTGTTTTAACATTCAGGACAATGAGTTGTCAGTGTCTGCATTCAATACAAAAGACAGTGTAGCTAGCTTGATAAGAGAATTCCCGGAACTCTTTTATGAAGATTGAGGCAACGCTAACAATTTTGTTGCACATATTACTCTCAAAGACAATGCTCAGCCAAAATTATGCCGGGCCAGAACTATTTCCATTGCATTACGGGACAAAGTCGCTGCTGAACGCTGAACATAAGGAATTGCAAGATAGCAGAGTTATTGCGCCCATATCAGCTAGCCAGTGGGCAAGTCCACTGGTTTTTCTTCCCAAACCTTCACATCGCATTCGCCTCTGTGCTGACTTTGAGCCTACAGTCAACCCACAGATTGCAATTGATACTTATCCATTGCCACGCCCAGAGGATCTCATGGACAAATCAAGAACTTGACGCTACTTTTCAAAAATTGGTTTTTGCGACGCATATCTTCAGATACCGCTCGATGAAGAATCTCAAAAAGTGTGTGTAGTAAATACTCATTTGGGTTTGCTTAAATATTTGTGTTTGCCTTTTGGCGGTGCTTGCGCACCCGCCATTTTACAGTGGTATTTGGAACAGCTGACTGCACAAGTGCCAAACTGTGCAAATTTATGTGCTTTGTTTCGTGTGTTTTATGATGCAGGACTTGAGTGTGGACAAGTGTGATTTTTTTAAACTTGAGTTGCAGTATCTTGGTCATGTCATCAACAGTCAAGGTGTCCGTCCTATTCAGTGGCATTTCTTAGCCATACGAGATTTGCCAGTCCCTCGCAATGTCATAGAATTGCAGTCTTAGGGAAAATCCACTATTATATTCGCTTCATACCGAATGCTGCACTAATCGCGGCTCTATTGCATCGCTCGCGTCGCCAGAACTCCCCTTTGTTTGGAGAGATGAGAGCCAAGTGACTTTTCCAAGACTTAAAGGTGCATTGCTCAGTGATCTATGTTTAGTTCAATTTGACCCTGACAAATGAGTTGTATTGAAAGTGGACGCTTCCTCTTACAGAATCGGTGCACTGCTTTCCCACAGAACTGGTGATAACAGCAGGCCTATAGCTTTCTCATAAAAAGTGTTTTCCAAAGCTCAGTGTAACTATTCACAATTTGAGAAAAAAGCTTTGGCTATTGTGTATGATATCACCAAATTCCACCACCATTTGTAAGTGTGGCAGAAAATTCTACTTAGTAACGGACCACAAGCCTTTGCCGTCCTGTTCCTGTAGGAATTTCCCAAAAACTGCAACGAAGGGGTTTGTTGTTGTCCCAATACCAGTACGAGACTGTGTATCGTACGACAGGTAAAATGGTAACGCGGACGCACTTTCACGCTTTCCGATTGGCCCTGACACAGACTTTGACGCTTCAGATGCATCTTCCTGTCACATCGATGCTCAGGATTCTGAATTGCTTCAGTCTTTTCCGCTGAACTATAAGAAAACTGCACGGGCCACGGAAGCTGATTCAGATTTGAACATTTGCTAAGATAAATTCGCGCATCTTGGCCTCGTTCCTTGCATAGTATGAAGAACTCTGTAGTGCGCCGACCCTTTCCCCGTCGGCGTAGCCTCGCTGTACATACAGGTCTGATTCCTGTTCAGGATGACAGTGGACAGTCACGAGTGTTGATCTCTAAAGTGTTGAAAAAATGTGTTGGAGTTACTTCACCAAGGACACTGGGTAATTGTTCATGCGAAACAGCTGGGGCGTCGACACGGTACTTGGTAGATTATGGTTCAAATGGCTCTGAGCATTATGGGACTTAACATCTGAAGTCATCAATACCCTGGAACTTAGAACTACTTAAACCTAACTAACCTAAAGACACCACACACATCCACGCTCGAGGCTGGATTCGAAGCTGCGACCGTAGCGGTCGCGCGGCTCCGGACTGAAGAGCCTAGAACCGCTCGGTCACAGCGCCTGGCTGTTCTACATTACTTGTCGCCATTGTGCAAAAGCCGCCGCTGGTACAGTATGGACGCCAAAATAGAACAGATGACGTCACAGTGTCACGCATGTGCGGAAAATCAGTCCGCTCCACCACAAAAATTCTCTGCTTGCCCTAAGTCGCAGTCGCCATGGCAACGTGTGCACACAGATTTTTCGGGACCTTTCTGGAACACTCGTTGGTTGATTGTGGTAGACTCATATAGCAAGTTTCGTTTTGCTGTGCCAGTGAATTCGACAAATTCACGTAGCACAATTCATGTGTTGTCCTCTATTTCTTGCCTAGAAGGTTTACCTGAAGTAATAATGTCAGACCACAGAGCTCAGTTCATGTCACATGAATTTGAAACATTCTGTGAATGCAATGGCATATAGTATCTAACTACTGTACCGTTCCATTCAAAGTCAAACGGCAAAGCGGGAAGTTTTGTCAGAATCTTCAAGCACCAGATGGCCAAACTTCGCTCCACAGACAACAAGGATCAAACACTGCAACTGTTTCTCGCCACATATCATTCGCACCCAGCAGATGGACCGTCGCTGGCGGTATTGCTTCAAGGCCGCCGCCATCGAACACTGCTCCACCCTCCTCAGCATCCGGCGCCGAAGGAAGGCCGCAAGTATCGCTTCGCGCCACATGATACTGTCTTTCACAGGGTTTTTAGCGGCTGCAGACGGCGGGTGCGAGGCCAGATCGTCCGTCGACTTGGCGCTTGCACGTATCTTATTTCAGGTCCGGATGGCTTGTAGGGCCGCCATCAAAATCAGCTTCGCCGCTGTCATGTGCACGATGGTCTTGCAGATTCACCGATCCAGAGGGCAGCGCGGCCGCAGCAGCAGCCAGAGGTTGTCATCGCGACACCGCGGGGCGATCCCACGGAGACGGAGCCTTCGCCTCCTCTGCCTCCCGCCGTCCTACCGATGGAGCTGGACCCTCCCATACCGCAGCAGTCACCACCGCCTTCTTCATCTGGTTCATGGCATCAGGAGGTTGACGCGTACCCTTCTGGTCGTTTTCCGGCGGTCGTTTCCACAGATCGCAGGTCGGATGGAGGGTTATGGCCGGAACCTCGACGTCACCTGCAGCCACGGTATGCGGCCCGAAGTTGCGCCCACACCCCTGCCTCCCCCGCCGTGGTCGCACCCTTCATACGAGGACAGTCCCTCCGCTTTGGAGGGGAAGAACGTTCTGGCGCATCGACAAGCACCGGCCCGAAGACGAAGATCGCAAGAGCAAAGGAGGTGGTGAGACACTGTCAACCAATAGCTCGCTGCTAATGACCGCACCACAACAGAAGCGCCCTCTAGACGCAGAGGATATAAGCGCCGCAGCTGTCAGCCTCAGCCAGGCGGTATTCGCACAGTACTAGGAGAGATGACGTGTGACCCAAACCTACTGCTTACATTGTCCTAGTACACAGCAAAGGAAGAAGGCAAGTGGGTCCACATGGTCTCTTTATCTACACTGTGATGAGCATGGTGCCCCAGGCAATCCCTTGGCAAGTAGGAGGAGTATGGATGCCACAGGATATGACCCGAATAGGTAGTCTCACCACATAGAGTTGGAAATGTTAATTGTTTTTTAAGCCAGTTTCAGTTCGCTTAGTGACCACGAGAGGTAAATGTATCTTGTATCGTGTCCATGACAGGAAAGCGACTGATCAATAACACTATTTCCAATACGAAATTGACGCTCATTTGTGAGCAAAAGGCGGTGCACCTCGTGATACCACAAGGACGGCACCACCACTGGTAGAACAGGAAGGCTAAGACAAAACCACACCGTCTTCCAAGAAGAATGCGGCGATGGCTGTTCACCAGGTGCTGTACAGTCAACCCTCCCAATAGCATTAACAAAAATGTGGTAGTGTGACGCTGCCTCTGTGGAATATGAGCCCCGAAATAACTAATAGATATATAAAATTCACCGCCATGTTTTAACTGGAAATTCAGTAGACCATCATCGACAGCAGATCAAGACTCCCGGCCACAGGCAGAAGAATAACAGAGACGTGAATTGTGGATTGCATGAAGGACAGTGAACACGATACACTGACCAAATAACACGGATGATTTCCTTTGAACATCGGAAAGTACCGGTACCAAACCACTAAGGGAAGGCACACACACAACCTCCTTGTATCGTAATGGAAAAATGTGGCGTTCCCAAAACACGCAGTTGATTTAGTTTCTTAGCCATCATAACTGGAATGTGAAAAAATCTGAGCGATACAATACGCATTTCACAAGAATGATGGTATTCAGGATTCGAACTTTCTGTAGGAGATTAAGGAAACGCCGTTCACGTTCCAGGATAGCACCGTGTATCTTCTACGTAACCGACGTCCACCTGAGTGTAGCCGTTTGATGTGGAGAACGATCAATTATGACTCCCAAACATGTATGTCATCGACCACTGTAGTCCATGAAATGTCAGCGTTACCAAAGCACGTAATTGCATCGACCTACATTTGCCTTCTTTGATGTGGGCACGAGATAGGAAACAGAAGGCATCTAACGTACCCTTTAGCAACAGAACCTTAGTGAGAAAAAGGAGTAACACCATCACATCGTCCGTGAATGAATATCGTCTCACCCAAGAATGTCCATCCTTGCAATTGAGCGACGTGCATTTAAACCAAATGGTTCAAATGGCTCTAAGCACTATGGGACTTAACATCTGAAGTCATCAGTCCCCTAGACTTAGAACTACGTAACCTAACTAACCTAAGGACATGACACACATCCACGCCCGAAGCAGGATTCGAAGCTGCGACCGTAGCACCAGCGCGGTTCCGGACTGAAGCGCCTAGAACCGCTCGGTCACACGGGCCGGCGACGTTCATTTAAAGGCGAGGTTCGAATAATGGCACAAACAATGACACTGAAATCGGCTTTCTTGCGGCAAACCCCGACAGATGGCATATGAGTGCGTCAGTTGGTCACTGGATGTCACTGCAGCTTGGATAAGCAAATTTGGCAAGACCTTGTTTTCGTCAGATGAGAACGAAGCGTCTTCCAGTACCTCCAACATAAAGACATGGCTAACTGCTCCAACGCCTTGTGAAAATCTACAAAAAGCCAGAACACTAGGATCAAGAGCAGCAGTGGCCACTGGTATGACATCATGACATTCATCTACTGGGGTCAGAATAGAATAACCATGGATACAACTCTGATGGCCAGCAACTACTATCTCCAGCAACAAAGGCAGCCGGCCATTCACCGCCGTCGCCAAATTATTGTACTTAAAATTTAATGAGGTAACTGGCTGAAATTTGTCAGTTGTTACCTGACTAAAACTTTTACCATTGAAGGCAATTCTGCTCTTTTCAAACGAATGAGGCACAAACCTCCTCTCAACACTTCGTCCATAAGCAGTTTAAATGTAGTACCCAACGAAGTCGTAAAACGCGCATAAAACTCCTTTGGCAGGCTATACAACCTCGGCCAATCACGAGGAGACAACCTGACAATAAGGTCATGGACATCGTCGCATTGAAAAACATCTGAAAACACAGCATTATGAGCTGGTCCAAGTCTATGATCCACAGGCTGGAGGAGAAATTGGATGACATTTAGACGTTAATGTGTATTTCGTTCAGGCTAACATAGAAATTGTGCAGAGCATGCAACATGTCGTATTGTACCGTCACAACATTGCCGTCCTCGGTCTTGAGGGACGTGATACACATACATCTATGACGAGTCTGATGTCGAATCAGATGATAAAGAGAAGGCAGTTCATACACTGCTTTTGGCCGTGATTTGGAACGCCTGCTTGACCCTCCCACTTGACGCTGCTTTAATAGCGAGAATTGCACCTTTACACGCCTGACGTCTGCAATTCGTAGCAGAGAATGATGCGCACTTTCACAAAGCTCACATAAGAGAGACTAGTAAAATTCCTGCGCCCTCCGAAATTCCCGAGCTATATGAGCGCACAGTCGTATCAATGTTTGCCAGAACCTCGGCTTTGCCCGCTGAACCTACTATTCGAAAATTGAAGCTTATCATGAAGCTGAACAGTGACTTTGGTACCACAATTCGCCGTTCACCTCATATTGAGAGGTATCCTCCAAGTGCGCCGTATTCAACACCCAAGTGAATGAAAGCATTTTCACCATCTGTCGCATATGATGTAATGTAACAGTCACTGCACGGTGGTCCGTGAAGCTGGGGTGGTCCGTGAAGCTGGCGTTGACGACATCGACAGCCCAAATCCTATCACACATCCGGTCAGTATAAATATATGAAACCTATTGTTAAAAGTAGCAGTAAAATAAGCAGCAATAGTCGGATATTCACAGTCCCAAAGAACGGACTAAATTTTGCTATCACCGACAGAAATAAAAATAAGGAAACTCGTCTGAAGGATGCAAGATACAGTTGGAACCACCACCTAACAATATATTATGCGGTCATTTCTGTTACAAATGAATCACCTCTTCATAAAAAATTGGGATAGGTCCAAAGTGTATTATGGGCCGACTACTCCGCTATCAATGGACACACGCCACAGCTGATGGCAACGTCGGTATGACGATGGGCCACAGACAGCGAAACAAAAAACACAGAGGGAAAGCTGGCTGTGCAGGTGCGCGACACAGTGGTGAGGCAGTAGACGAGCAGCCGTCCCACTCGGCGCTCGCTGCCGAACTACGGATGCAGAAATACTATAGCAGAACCTTATGACGTCGCATTTGGAACTCAGATTTCTGTGGTCACGCTGTTGCAATTGAACTGTTCACGAGCTCCTGAATGACTGATTATGGAATTTGCCTGTAGAGTGCGGCAGACCCATATCTTGGCAAACAATTTCTCCGAACATTATCACATAGATATTTATTTTGTGCGCGTTTCTGTGGTAGGGTGCCTGACATCCCCAGACTGAGACTATGCACGGAATGTCGAAAGAAACCACAAATGTGTAGGAAAATCCGTGGTACATTCGGAGCCGTATTTAGGAGAGAACCATCTCGCCAATTTGGATTGTTGTGGTTTCTGCAATCCACTGCAGACAAGCAGCGCGGCTTTTCCTTACATATGGTTACTGTTGATTCCTGCCCTCATCATTGTCTAGTGAAAGCCTATGACGCTGCTCGAATGGTCTCGCCTTCAAGAGGACTCTTCTTCGGGAGCAGGTCTCTCCGCTAACTTCGAATACTTCCATATTCAGTACTGTTTTGCTGAAAAAGCTGCAGACAGTTCAGACTTGTGCAGAATCTAAAGTCACGAAACCATTGGTTATGTAAGGGCCTATGGAGACACATGTAGGGTGATGCTAACGAGGACCCCATTTTCCTAAAAATATATTCAACAATGTTCATCTCCCCCTTAACGGTTAATTTACGTTTGCCACACAACCTGCTCATCTGTTCTATGTCGACATGACGAAAGGTAGTTCCAGTAGGATGGAGCATCGTCTTACAGCGGTAGGCAATCGACAGTAATCATTCGTTTGATGTTCAGAAGGAGCATCATTGTACATAGTGGCGACACTCCAGGCTTTGGAAAATGAGACCAGTCAGTTCCCAGGTTTGTAGGTGTCGAGTACGGAAGAAGGATCTAATTCTCATGTTTGACTGTAAGTAGCTACGGAAGTATTCTTCCGTTATACATTTTTCTTGTATGGTTTGCATGTGCAGTTATCATGTTAGTTTACAGACGAAGGATAGTCCTGTCTAGTTTAGTGAATGGTTTGCATGTGCAGTTATCATGTTAGTTTACAGACGATGGATAGTCCTGTCTAGTTTAGTGAGTTAGTAAATTGAATAGGATGGTTTCATCAGGCAGTAGTTGTGGGGATGAAAAGTAGTGGTTTGTATTATGCAATTGCCTGTGTCTTGGAATTAGTGTTTTCAAGGTGTCTCCAGATGCACCTGGTTTAGTTAGGGTCAGCAACATATACGAGGAAATGGATTGGGGGATTGAACCCAGCCGCTCCTAACGTTTCCATAAACAGTACATCTTCTTGTCAATGATGCTAGCTTCAATTGGAACTTCTCCTCCACCAACCATATTCTCCAACTTACCAAATCACTCAATAACGGTAAATTTGTTGTCTCTGCATCTCTTACTCTTCTGTGTGTGTGTGTGTGTGTGTGTGTGTGTGTGTGTGTGTGTGTGTACAGGATAAGAAACTACTGCCTCTACACCTAGTACCCAATGTCAATTGATTTTATGTGTTTTAACACAAATACTTACGTATTTAGCCTCCAAATGTCGGCATGTTCCCCATGATGATGTAACCACACTTACATACGCCTCCAGGTTCTTCATGACACATTTTAGAGCATACCCAGTGATACAGCACAAAATGGATCCTCAGATGTATTTTGTATTTCTTCATTTGTTGCATAACGATATGAAGATACATCTGCCTTAATGACTCTTCACAGAGTGTTCTCAAGACTTGTTGGTGCCTATTTCAAGGAAGATGGTGTAGCTGATGAACGACCACCCGTCCAACCAACTGAGCAAATGTTGGATTTGTGTTTGTATTCGGAACACTTGCACGTGGCTAGGAACTCCATCCTGCAATAACTCTGTAATGGCCTGCACCCTTTCCAGGAGGCTATTGCAGCACCCACAGGCGTTACTATCCTGGCCTACTGCGACTGTGTTGACAACAAGATAGCGTCCCTGCACTCCACACAGCTGCTACGCTAATGTAGCCACGTTATCGCCAACTTTCTCTTGACCAGTTGCTAGTTCATGTTCCAACTAAGATATGGTTACTCAAGATATCTCCACCACATTTCACTCTCCATAGTACATCCGGGGTAACCTTCAACACAAGAAGGTATATATTAAGGGTGTCCACAAATTGGGCCACAAAGTCCTACCACGTGACAGGCCCAGCGCCCTCTCACTGCGCTCTGCTACCGCTGGTGTGGTAGGACCGTACGAAGTGGTAGGATGCAGTGCTAACATTAATTCAGAGGTGTTTTTGAAACCAATTTGAAATTTATGAACAAGAAATTCCTTCTCAAAATTTACAAAAAACGCATGTTGCCTAACCTCTCCTTTTTTATAAAAAATATAACCAATAAAATCTCCTTCACTAAATATTAACGCTGATCCAGTATTCAAGGCATCTACTAATGATCCAATGACTTCAAATTTAAGCTCAAGACAATTAGAACAACATCAATTAAAAGTTCCTGGCGAAACTATGCAACTACTAAAATTAAAGTTTAAATCATCAGACCTGTCTTAAAAATGCATATAGTACATCGTAAAACAAAATTTATAATCCCAGCGTGACATCAAACTTAAAAACAATATTCATAGAAAATCAGTTTAGCCTCAGAAATTATAATGCACAGTAACACTTACATTGGGACTCCTACTGAAAAGTTTACACCCACCACTTTCTCTTGGGTGTACATTTTAAGATTTACTGAAGTACTGTATGGAAGTACCAGTCTATTTCAAAACATTCTGAGGCTCAGAGGGCCTTCATATGAACGCCAGATGAGGAGACTTGAATTTTTGAATTACACTATGAGATTATTTATCTCGAAGATTGATCCGCATTATTATTATTCAGTGACTGCCACCATAGTGGATCTACACTGCTGAAAGCGTGTTGAAACATTAAACATAAATGTTAGCACCAGTCGCACATGCACACACAACACAAATGGCGGCCACAATGACGGGTGACCCGATGACAATCTTTACAAAATGAACATATAAGATAGAACATTGTCGCTTCTTACTGTTCTCACCCCAGGCAATGTATTATTTTTCAATGATACAGTAGTCATTCCGTTCCGCAGGGGGAAAATAATCCTTTATTTCTTTATTTGTCGCTGTGATATGTTTCTATAGAACTGCAAATGGTACACCGGTTTACTGTCTGCTGTTGTCATCTGAATGTGTGTACTTGCGTATAGTTTTCAGAACGTACATGGAACACTGCATTAGCGCTCAGGAGAAAGTGAAACGAGAACTACGAGATGGTCGCACAAGAAAAAAACTAAAAAATTTAAACTTTCACTCACTGACAAACATATGAGAAAATGCCAGTATTTTACAACCTATTAAATTTACATGTAAACCCTGATGTGATGAATAGCCAAAATTGATTTGCTTTTGTTCGTGACCAGGCCCATACTTCCATATGTCGTCAACCACGTGTCCACAACCTCTGCACTCGTACACACATTACATATATTCCTGTGCAGGGGAGACACGTTAATTGAAAGTCGCTTGTCCGCTGTCGGCGGGTAAACACGATATTACAGTGTCTGTGCTGTTCAGAAATACGATGCAATGTTCTTTCAGACATACAAGCGTGTATATATGCATGCATGCCCGAAGGAAGAGTGTATTGTACTTCTGAAGAACACAGGCACTGCAGTACCGTATTGACCGAAGAAAAGCTCTCGTCTAACGCAAAAACCTTGAACAATAGCTTTAGTCACACTCTTTGGGATTGTTTAGGTCCTGTTAGGAGACGCTTGAGTTGTCGGTTGTAATAAACAGTCCTAAAAAGCATTAACAATGTGTTGCAAATTAACTTGCGCACCAGGATTAAACCTATGGGTGCTAATATCTGTAGGTAATGCGTTCAAGTGTGGCTAATGACGTAAAGAAATTCTGACACCTCCAACCAATTTCCGATTTTTCTCTACTACCATGCAATTTCTTCGGTTACCTAACTGACTATTCCCCAATACCTGAGGATCAAACCTTTCAATTCATTCTTTCTATTACTCACATTGTGCGACTATTTTTTTTCATTGGTTCACTTCCGTGCCTCTCCATTAACTATTCACTTTATTCATTTTATCTTCAGCGTTATTCTGTATCACATTTCAGATGCTGCACTCTTTGGGAGCATGACAGTTGTATTTCCAGCTTGCCGTCATCCACCCATAACGCCGAAGTATGGAGGGCATGAGGGCTAATGTTGCAAGGCCAGACCTTCTGACAGTCATCTGGACTGGTACACTATAACTAAAGAATAGGCTGCTGTCCCTCTTCGGGAACCGTATGTTGGTCTGGCTCCTGCATAGACGGCCCTTCCATGTTGTTGCATCTATGGTATGACTGTCTGCATGAATGAGGCACGCATGCCTCCCTACCGTGGCAAGAGTCTTGTTGCTAAACAGTGGAGGTGGAGGGAGGAACAGAGTAATTTAGTTTGCACTGTCGAATATTTTCTTCATTGCACAAACGACATGAGGTATGACAATTTCTATGCCTCTCCCTTGCACAAATAATTGCCAAGTAATACTGCCTACTCTGATATCTATACGTCTACTGAATCCTATTAATCATCTCCTTATGCTTTCTGCATATTCTTATATACAATTTATAAATCTGTGGATACACAATTAAAACTCAATGAAGTGATTACCAGTGAGTGTGGCTATTCGAAAAAGAGCGAATTTATTTTAGATTATTTATTGTTTATTTTTCATGAACCCCATGGTAATATGCACAACACCTAAGCAACAAGCCGTTTCATGTCATACATTCAGAAGTGTATGTGGAGTCACCGACGCAACAGAAATGTGCAATTTGTGTTCTGGAATCTTTTTCGGCGAAGGAGGCACATACACAGGGTATTTCGGATACCCCCACGAACAGAAATGCGTGGGTGTCTGGCCCGGAGGTCTATGTGGCAGAGAACGCAGTGCCGCCATGGCAAGGACGACTGATTCAACGTTTTGGGAGGTGCTGATTCAAAATTGTGTAGTGACATCCGCTTCGCTGCTCTTGCACATTCTGAAGTTTATTTTACATTCTCTGTAATGGTTATCGACGTACCAGTAAGCGTCAGCTGCAGTCACGTGCCACCGCTACAGTGATTTTGGGTTGGCCGTATGGACTCGGTGCGTCTCACTCGCTGGCCTCCCACGCCCTGTGTGTTACGACGCCCACAGCCGGGATGTCGGAAGCGGGAAGCTGCTCAGACTACAAACGGGTTATTATTTGACTGCTAACCGCTAACCGTATGCTTTCACAGTAAGGATATGACGCACTTTTCGCGCACACACACACACACACACACACGCAAACGCGTGGAGTATTCCTGGCGCACATCCGCAATAGTCCACTTACGCAAATACGACTTGCAGCCGAGAAATCGCGTTCCTGCAATTGTAGCTTCCCTCTAATCGAGAGATGTATACCAAACATATTAATAATAGAAGGCGCTATTCTCCTATGGCGCACAGAACAGGTCACTGTTGAAGAAGAAACGAAAAAAATGCATTGTAGACTCAAAACGACGCAATATAACCAAGATTAGCGATGTTTTATAGAAACTCAAAATTTGGCACGTGCCACAATGCGAGGTGCTTTTAATAGTTTCCACAACGGAACTTTGCCTCCACATCGCAGAAAACCCAAACAGATTCTGGTCGAATGTAAAGTACAGCAGCGACAAGACGCACTTAGTAGCTTCTCTGCACGATGGCAGTGGTAATGTTACTCATCAAAGTTCCGCTAAAGCGAAATTACTGAACACGGTAAACATTATAGAATTCGAATCAATAACAGCTGCTGACGTGAGTAACTTACATGTAGGTATCGTCGATGTAGAGGAGCAACTTAAACCACTTACAATTTTACTTACAATCTCTCTTGATTTCAAAAATATTTATCCACATGACCGGTTTCGGTTCTTCTAGAACCATCTTCAGATCTGCAATTTCGGTTACAGGAGTAACTGTAATGTGTGTGTGTGGACGGGTTACTTCTGTAACTTTTCGGCCAAATTGTATACCAGTGAGGACGCCTAATGAGTATGGTCGTATAATATCTCCGTATTTAGCAGTAATCTACAATCGCTAACAAAATGTCCACACCTAAGGAGTGGAAAGTTCCACATATCACACCTACAGTCAAGAAAGGAAATAGGAGTAATTCATTCAGTTACTGCCCCATACCAGTAACTTAGATTTGCAGTGAGATTGGGAACATACACTGGGTTCGAACATTATGAATTATCTCGAAGAAAACGACCTATTGAGACATACTCAGCACCGATTCAGTAAATATCGTTCTTTTGAAACACAACTAGCTCTTTTGTCATTCAAGGTAATGAGTGCTATCGCCAATGGATCTTAAACTGATTCCTTTCGAGATTTCCAGAAGGCTTTTGATACCATTCCACAGAAACGACTTGTAATTATAAGGCGTACACATGGAGTTTCGTCCCAGTTGTGCGACTGGATTCGTCATTTTCTGTTGGAAAGGACATAGGGCGTACTAATTGACGGAAAGTCATAGAGCAAAACAGAAATTACATTTGGCGAAAGAAAGGGAATTGTTACAAGCAGTCTGCTGTTCATAACCTGTATAAACGGTTTAGGAGACAATCTGAAAGCCCTCTCAGAGTGTTTGCACATGATGCTGTCGTTTACATTCTAGTAAAGTTGGCATAACATCTAAAACAATTACCAAATGCTAAATTATTTAGCCAAACAAAAGTTGCAAATGACTCTAAACAATGGACATGAATACTAAATCTAAAGACTGTCAATTCAACTAAATACATAGTAACTACAGTTACGAACTATTAGAATTTGAACGATCTTGCAGAAAATGCTGTGGGAAAGGCGAACCAAAGACAGCGTTTTATAGGCAGAATACTTAGAAGATGCAACAAATGCACTGAAGAGACTGCATGCACTACGCTTGTTCCTGTTCTTCCGACTGAGTTGGTGGAAGACTTCGAAAACGTTCAAAGAAGTGCAGTTCGTTTTGTACTGTCGCGAAATAGGAGAGGGTCATGGATATGATCAGCGAGATGGGATGGCAGTAATTTAAACAAAGATGATTTCAGTTATGGCGAGAACTTCTCACGAAATTTCAGTCACCAACTTTCTCCTCCGATTGCGAAATAGTTTGTGGATGTCTACTCACATAGGGAGAAATGATAATTGTAATAAAGTAAGAGAAATCGAAGCTTGCAAGGGAAGATGTAAGAGTCATTTCTCCTACATAATGTTTGAGAGAGCAACCGTACAGAAATAGCCTGGAGGTGGTTCAACGAACCCTCTGCCAGCCACTTAACAGTGAACTAAAGAGAAGTCATGTTGATGCAGATGTAGATGTAGATGAGCTGTCCCCTGACACCCTTTCTAGGGGTCAACAGTGTAGTTGTGGTAGAGAGACTGGTCTGATAGACCTCTCTTCGTCTGTGTAGAGCCCTGCCATGATATGAATTTCAACCTTCTTACGGTAATCGAGGGCAGGTACCCCACCCCCCTACAATTCCCTCCTTTAGAAACTCTACGATTCCACGATGTCTCTGTGTGACCTCTCAACTCGACCCTTGTTTTAGACAACTCACCACTTAAGTTCGCCCAGTGCTATTCAGTATCTCTTCATTAATAACTCGACTTACGCATCTAATATTCAGCAGTTTTCTGTAGCGCCATTTTTAAAAAAAAACTTCTCTTCTCTTCTTGCCTGAACCGCTGTTCAACACAAATGCCTTCCTTCCGGAAACGTTCGTAACATTTCTATATATAAACATCAAAAAATTTTAGCATCACCTCGATTCCGAGAGTTCCGGAACCTGCAAAGAAAATAGGAACTGAGATCAAAATAAACATCATTTCCGCCCTTTATATTGCTCATGAAAATCACGCATTGCATGTTGTACCACGAGACAGCGATAGCTTCAGAGGTGTTGGTCCAGACTGCTGTACACACTGGTTCCTCTTATACCCAGTACCAGGTGTTCTTGCTTTGCTGCATGCCTGTATTCGTCGTGGCATACTATCCAAAGTTCATCAAGGCACTGCTAGTCCAGGTTGTCCCACTCTTCAATAGCGATTCGGCGTAGAACCCTCAGAGTGGTTGGTGGATCATATCACCCAGAAACAGACCTTTTCAATCTATCCCAGGCATTTTTGATTGGGTTTATGCCTGGAGAAAATGATGGCCACTCTAGTCGAGCAATGTCATTATCCTGAAGGACGTCATTCACAAGATGTGCACGATTGTCGTCCGTGAAGACGAATGCCTCGCCAAAATGTTGCTGATACAGTTGTACCATCTGTCGGAGGATGACATTCACCTATCGTAAAGTCATTACGGCGCCTTCCCTGACCACCAGCGACGTACGTCGGCCCCACATAATGCCACCCCAAAACAACAGGGAACCTCCACCTTGTTGCACTCGCTGGACGTTGTGTCTAAAGCGTTCAGCCTGACCAGGTTGCCTCCCAACACGTCTCCGGCGATTGTCTGGTTGAACGCATATGCGATGCTCATCAGTGAAGAGAACGTGATGCCAATCCTGAGCGGTCCATTTGGCATGTTGCTGGGCTGATCTTTACCACGCTGCATGGCGTCGTGGTTACAAAGATGGACCCCTCTGTCTAATAGGCAATGCTCATTAATGGTTGTTTACATCTTTGGGCGGGTTAAATGACCTCTCTCAACAGTCAAAGGGACTGTGTCTATGATACAATACCCACAGTCAACGCCTACTTCAGAAGTTCTGGGAATCAAGGTGATGCAAAACTTTTTTTGATGTGTGTATATTTGTTGTTAAATATTTCTATTCTCAGAACCGCTTTTCTCTTTTTCAGAAACTCATTTCTTGCTACTGGGCGGTAATTTCACAATCCCTCCGTTTCGTCCGTCGTCAGTTATTCTCCTGTGCTTCAGCAACGCCTGATTTAATTCAATTACATTCTATTATCCTTTCTTTCCTTTGGTTGGAAATCATTTATTAACGTTTTTCAAGGTATTACCGTATCTATTCCGTTCAAGTGGTGTCCCAAGAGTTTTGGCGCCCCTTCCAGAAGTACAGTGTCATATACAAATCTTGAAGATTTTACTTCTTATCGTTGAACTTTCATTTCCTCACTAATCTCGTCTTCTTACTCCTCTACGTTTTGCTTAATGAGCAGACTGATTAGCATGGGGGTAGGCTACATCCCTGCAGCACTCCCTTCATCTTATTCGACTCTTGTAACTTCAGTCTTGTTTCTGGTTTATGTGTGAGTTGTAGATAATTGAAAAGCCCTTGTTACAGTCAATATTGTCAAAAGCACCTCTTCCTACATCCGCTGCCCAGACAATCCTCTCCCCCTAGTGTGAGGTGGGGTCGCTACTGGCCTCCTCCAGCATATCCCAGTCCAACCACAACCCCTGCTTGATGACACGACCAAACACATCATCCTCACGTCTTTTTTCCCTCACTCACCATCATCTGTGACACTGTCTATGTCAGCAGGAGCTCCTCTCCCCTATGTATTCATCTCCCACGTTTACTCTGGTACTGCGCGCCATGGATTTGGAATACGCGCCAGACGGCATGGATGTCGAAGACCCCTAGAGGTCTCTGCGCCATCGCGCCATAAGCCATGGCGGCGCGCGTCTCCTGGCCCACGTTTGATGTGAGGGCGCCACAGTGGAATATGTGGTCCCATGAGCCAATAGCGGAGCCTCGATCTCACATTTAAGTACCTGCCTCTCACTCAGCCAGTGAGTCTAGTCGTTGGATGCATCTTGACATATCGCATCGACAACGGATAGAGTGTTTACCGTTCTTTGTTTTCATTCCAAGTGGACGTCATTGATTCGTTTCGTTGTCTCCGTCACCCTGTTGCTTCTTGCGTGTTGTCGTAAGGTCTCTCTCGATCGTCCGTCGTTGTTTCATGTCCGTCCTTTCAATTCGTTTATTTGTTCGTGGGCTGCTCTCTGTTTGGTCCCGTGGCGCTTTCTCGCCCACCGGAACAGTCGTGGATAAATTTACCACACCTTCTCCAACTATGTGATTGCCACAGACCACAACATCCACAGATATGACACTGCCACTTTTGGCAGTGGCCTCAGTTCCTCACTGTCCTCCAAGGTAACCTTGGGACCCTCCAACAGCACACTCGTCCTGAAAGTGACTCCTCCTCTGTTGTCATCCTCGCTTCCCCCCATCTCCTTGGTCATATCACCGCGTACATACTCAACCCCATTCGTAGCGACCACCTCCCAGTTGTCACCATCTCCCTAGCCCATTGCCCACATTCTCCACCACACCCTGCTGCCCCTACAAAGTCCATCCATGACTACCACCAAGCCGACTGGGATACCTACTGGGAATCTGTTGCCTCCCAAGTCGAAAACCACCCACTTACCTTTCAATATCCCACTGAAAATACCCACGCATTTTCATTCCTGCAGAAGACCATCACTGACGCCATGGAGGCCCACGTTCCTACCAAACTTATCCACACTCACCGCCCTACTCCTCGTCCACAGGCCATCCTTCTTCTCAAATCCTGAAGGCTCTACCACCTCATCCTCTGCACCCGTGACCAGGGTACACTCCTCTGCCACCAGCAATTACAAAGACACTTACGTAACATCTTAAAAGCAAACGCCTGGACTGGGGCTGGACATGTATATAAATCTATGCCACCCTCCCTGTCAATTCCTTTAAGTACTGGTCTGCCTTCCACTACCTTATTGGTAGCCATCGCACCCCATATTACCCCCTTCTCCACGATGACTACTACGTCCTTGACAACCTCTGTAAAGCTAACCATTATCCTTCCCATCTCTCCAACTTCTTATCCATACCTGACAATCCCCACTTTGATTACTCCCTCTGCCCCACAGTCCTCAACTGCACCAATATATCCGTCCTGCCTCTCGCCCCCAGTTTCCAGTACTTGGATCAGTTCACCACCTCAGATTTAACACTCCCATTACAGCACATGACTTCAAACTCACATTCTGCTCCAAACACAACACCACCCTAGTCATCATGACTTTGTCACCTATCGCCACTTCAAAGAATCCGCTTCCTTCTTCCTGGCTGTCCTTTCTGTCTTGTATAATGTCATCATACCCACTGGTTTTGACCCCAATCTATGGAAGACGTCCTGCATCCTGCTGTTCCCTAAACCCAACAAACAACCTCTGATGCGTCTTCCTATCGTCCCATATGTCTCACCTCCATGTTCAATAATTTCTTTGAGTTCATCCTCTCCCAACACATTCATCACCACCTCAACTAGCACCACCTTCTTCCCTTTACCCCTTTCTCCACCGATGACCAGCTCTTTAACCTTACCAACCTTCTTTCCCTCCAACTTAACTTTCGTCGTTCTGCTATCTTCTCTTCCCCAGAACGCCTATGACGATGTTTGGCATTCCAGGTTCCTCTTTAAACTCAATGCCTATGCTCTTCCTATCAGTTTCGCCAATTTTGTTGCTTCCTTCCTCTCCTGTCGTATCTCATATGTCACTATCCACAATACCAAATCCCATAAATTTTATCCAGGCATACCTCTAGAATCTGTCGTTTCTCCTCTCCTCTATCTCCTGTATACTACAGATTTGCCCAAACCTTGCTGTTCAACTCCTCCAATTTGCTGGTATCTCCTCCTTCCTGGCCATCTATCCTACCTTTCAACGGTCGCAACATACCCTTCAAACCGACCTCAATTAGTTCAGCATTTGGTGAAACCAGTGGCTCCTTCACATCAACCCTTCTAAGACCCAGGCAATCATCAAAGGTTGTACCGCCCTCTCCTTCTGGCTGATCGACTCTCACCATACCATTTATGCTCATCCTATCCATCTGAAATACCTTGGCATCACCCTTGACTGTCATCTCATCTGGACTCCCCATCTCCTTACTATCCAACACAAAGCCTACACCTCCTGAAACTCTTGTCTGGTCTGACACAAGGACTACATACTTCCACCATCCCTCATACCTACAAATCCTTGATCTGTCCCATCCTATACTATGCCAGTGTTGCCTATTCTATAAAGCCCTCCAAATCCTTAAATGCCATGCACTATGTCTTACATTCTGTAGACGCTTCCTGTTCCCCACACAGATCCTATATGAACTCATCCACTTCTCACATCTTCTCCTTTTCCTCAAACACATCCTCATCCTGTGCATTGTCCATGACTCGATTCCTCTCCTATCCTTGCTATCCCCTGCCTATTGTAGCGCCTTTATCATTTTGTCCCACCCTCTACCCTCCCCCTCTCTTGGCAATGTACCTTCCAGATAATGATCTGTGCCCTATTATCTAGCCCTCCTACCAACTCTAACCCCACCTTCGTCCCCTACCTACTAAACCCTCTCCCTTTCCAGCACACCCCTTTTGCATATCTGAGCTCCTGACTTGCTTTCCCTCACGTTCTCCCATGCCACCTGTCACCTGCCCCTTTGTGTGCCACCCAACTCCCTTCCCTTTCATCCCATCCTCACCCTCACCCTCACCCTCCCTGCTGCCCCTCCTCTCGCCTCTCTTCTCTCCTCTCCAGTCTCCCCTTCCTCAGCATGTCCCTCCCAGCAGTTTATAGTCTCTGTCATGTGTGCTCCATCTCTAATAATGCCGTCATTCTGGTGTGGGTTTTTAATAGTGCGGCGTACCTTTATCTTGTACTTTTAATGCTGTGGCCAACTTTTATCTTGTACTTCTGACTTTGGTGCATTTAAGTGCTACACACATCACCAATTTTACTTTTATCTTTATATGGACATTTTTAACTGTCTCTCCCAATTAAAGTCTCTGTGGAAATGCATGTTTTGCCCGCCATTGTCTTCCCTTATTATGTTCTCATGTTCCCCTTTTTATCGCCTTTTATATGTTTTGTTTTATCTTTTTTCTCAATATTTGTGGCTGAGTGCGCCACTGACAGCCCTCTACCCATATGGGCCCACAGAATGAAATTACACTAAAGAAAAAAGGCCCAGGCGTCAGCTGAATGAGTGATAAGTATGAGAGTGGACTGAAGTGTGCACGTGGCCGATGTAGCCGACTTTGACATGTCCGACTGATGGAAATCGACATCGATACTGATGGAAACAACTATGATAAGCAACCATTTCAGGAGATGGTTGATTACTGTGTGGTGGTGTCTGCGCCATTGCTTGCTCCACTAATGATGGATTAGGCCTTGACTCGAGGACCACCGATCTTGACAACACAGGCTTTGTACATTCTAGCAAGACAAGAAGGACGAATGGCGGAGGGGGGGGGGGGGAGGGGAGCGTGAGCCCTGGCCACGGCAGGCAAGCCCGTGTCCTCGTAGACAATGATCAAGATGTGGGACAGAGCTCGATTTGTATGACCATTATTCTGCAGGAACACGATTCACCCCCCCCCCCCCCCAGCCCAATTAACATCACACTGGACGTCGATAACCTCCAACAGGAGGTTCTAGGCGCTGCAGTCTGGAACCGTGAGACCACTACGGTCACAGGTTCGAATCCTGCCTCGGGCATGGATGTGTGTGATGTCCTTAGGTTAGTTAGGTTTAACTAGTCCTAAGATCTAGGGGAATAATGACCTCAGAAGTTGAGTCCCATAGTGCTCAGAGCCATTTCAACCTCCAACAACAGATCGCCAATGACCACCTAATCATCATTAAAAAGCGACGACAACGAAAAAAACTTGTCAGAGCTGCTAGACATGACAAACTGGCTTCTGATCGTGACTACAACGCCTCTTCTCGGGAGGAAGCTATCCTCGATTTTGCATCCGACTCGCACACGTCCCACCACCTGGAAATCGAGATCGATCCTTATGGAAACGATGATGATTAGCAACTGTTTTAAATGGTGCACCAGAAGCACATATGCCGTAAATGACTCAGCAGAAGACATCGACGAGGGACAGACTCCCTCCCCCCATCCCCCCCCAACATCGAATGCATATGAACTGCTACAGAATGAGGCTGAACAAATGGAAGTTACTGCTCCATCTGACACCAATGAGAGCACTCGAACGTTTGCCCCAGGACCTTCTAAAACTTCAAACCCTTCAACAGTCAAAATACTGCCTATCACAATCCATATAATAGCCATTATGCATTAAATGTATTCACAATTGGAATATGGACAACCACAGCTGTAGTGTGGAATGACAACAATGACAAATTGTGCCAGACTGGGACTCGAACCCGAATTTCTCGCATTCGGCTATCTGTGCACGACTCATTACCAGGCCCAAAATTCCACATATCATCAATATGCCTCCATGCATATCCAATGGATATAAAGATACAAAGTGTCAATAGAGTCAGCATCGAGAAACCAGAACTCGAGGATATCATCGACAGATACAAAGTGGACATCCTCTTTTTGATGCAGCCACACCTGCATTCTATCCAGTCGTACGAATTTGATAAGCTGATTGGGTATCAGACAGATCGACCGAATGGCTGAGGGGGGGGGGGGGAGAAAGACACTCACACACACACACATTCCAGTAATTCTCGCACCGCTTATTCTCCTCGAAGAAATGGCAGAAAATATCTGTTTGGGGACCTTTGTGCTAAACACTGCACCTGGAATTCCTGACGTACCAACCCATAAGGTGAGAGGCTGTATGACTTACAGGAATGCTAGGCGCCAAACGCTCTTGTACTTGAAGATCGAACACTCATATCAGCAAATCGTAATGACAGCCCGGATGTCCTCAACACAGCTGTGCTCAAGGATATAAATACTCATCTCCAGCTCGGCATCATTAAGGACTTCATCCGACCAGAATCCTGTCCTTGGTTGCATTAGTGGGGCACCAGACCACTTCTGCCACACAGCAACTGGCATAATTTCAGTTCCTGGCTAAACAACAATGTTCGACCAACAGAAGATGTATCAACCCTAGCATCCATCGATGATATTATTTCAACCATGACTGGCAAGATCAAGAGAGCTCTTTGACAGGCGTCAGTCAGAATTACACATACTGTAAGCCAGTAAGAAAACTTTTCCCCACTGTTGCAGTACCTCAAGTCTCTCAAAAACAGATCTCACAGGTGGTGTCAAAGGTATTGTAACCCTGGTGTTCACAGGGAAATGAAGAGATTGGTACGCGAATCCTCTTTGAGCTATTGAACATAGGCAGGAAGTGTGGCAAGACAACATAGAGACCTTCGTACTTCGGGTGGTGCCTTGTCTGATCGTTAGGTCAGTGTCAACCACTGAAATTAACCATCTGTAATCCAAACGACCAATGCTAGGATGCTCTGGCCAAGGCAAAAATTTGTGCAGCAACATATGAGGCTCAATGCACTTTAGACCTGGATGATGGCGGCAGCCACAGGAGTTTTTGTTCGGCGGAGGCAACCAGCCCACTGGAAAGTCCATAGGAGGGTGAGTTAGCGTGCAGCAGCGCCGGCCGGCCGACTGCTCACGGACCAAGTTTTTGCCAGAGAAAAGGGATAATGGCCTGCGAGATCACCTTCAAAGCCAAACCCGCTGTATTGTTTGGGAGAGCCCCAGCATACGCATTTTTTGACGAACATAGTGCGCAGTTTCAGAGTTCTCACAGGGGGACAGTAAATGCCTAACGCAGATGCTATATATTTCCGGATTGCTCGGCTTAAACTTAGCGCCATTCTACCATTTGTAAGAGTAACGCCTATTGGTGGACTATTTCTGATGCAATGAGCTGGAGGATTGAGGGAAAGACAGTGAATAATATACCCTTTCGCTTTTTGCATGGAGGGAAGTCGTTCTGGTGACACTCTTGTAGCGGGAACAAGTAGCGAGTGTCTCTCCTCAGTACTGCACTGGGAGAGCACCTCTGTCGCTAGCGAATCGGAGTGATACTCTATATTGAGTCGCTCGTGATTAAGCGTTTGTTCGCTGTGTTGGCTGCTACACTTAATGTGTGATGTGAACACAGACAGAGTATTAGTTAGCGCCTGCGAGCGAACATTGAGCGGCATCGCGGTGGATTGGTTATCTGACCGGTGTACCACACCAATAATTAGATTAGGGGCAGATAGGAGTCCTTGACTTCATCAAGGCATAGCGAGAGTTCGATTGGAGAAGGTCAATCCAGATAGAAAGAGATAGTTTCGTTATTTTTAAGTGGCGAACGACACAGACAGCAGTCGTCGCAGTTCACAATATTGCGCACTACAGTGTAGGTGAGCCACATCTTTCTTCCATTAGAAATAACATACTTCATTCACGTCATTCCATTACATTTCTCACACTACAGTCTCGACCATACTTAGAAAAATTTAATTGGATAACTATTCAAGTTGAGTAGGTGCAGCTCCCAGCCATTTTGCCGAGTAAATAACATTCTTAAAGAATAGGGATAAAAGAGCTACCCCACACTTTGTATATATATGTTATTAACAGGATTCCAATCCATAAGAGGTAACCTCCTATTCCGAAAAGAACCCAGAAATTTGTGAATCAGTTTATAAATAAAAGTTTGACTTGATTTTTTAGATTTTGCAATAAATAATATTATCTGTTCGTTTAATGATTTTTTCTTAATTTAACGAGCAATACTCCAATACCCAAATATCCCACTAGTTATGTAACAAAATATAATATTTTTGTGTCCTTTCCTTACAGTGGACAACTCCAGAAGATATTTATTGCTGAAAGTTTTTCAGGCATTTCTTTCTGGTACATTAGGAATGTCTGTCTGACTTTTGTAGTAGTGTGGGGTGGAAATTGCTTCTTGCAGGAGCCAAAGGGTACATGTCACATCAATCCGTTAAGCATTCATCAACTTAACACCCACACACTGACAACTTAGGTGTATGCTGTAGGGATATTTCCCGACTCCATGGAAAATTTCCTGGGCAGTCCCAATACCAAATCCAGGGAAGAACTTGACACACCTGCAAAACTACTGTCCAATAAGTTACTCCTGACTCTCTCGAAAGGCTCAAATGGCTACTATTGAAGAGAATTCAGCAACGAATCCTCGACAGCAATATTATATGTCCAGACCAGTTTGCATTTCAACCTACACTGAAGAAATACAATTCATCTGGGTCTTCAAATTTGCTGTTCACAATTATGTGCCAACAGTTTTTTGTTTTTGCTCTGTTTTTTTTTTAGGACGTTGAAAAGGCATACCATCAAATCTGTCAAGACAGATCATTATTCAAAGTGGTGAAGTTGAGACTACTCCCAGACTACAGCCTCAATATTTTGGACAGCTTTTTGTGCAATAAGCATAAATGAGTGGAGATCGAGGGCAGCATTATAGCCTCCAAAACCTCACAGACACCATCCTTGAAGATTCTGTGTTGTCTCTACTACTCTTTGTCATCTATGTCAATGACATTCCTCCATTGTCTTGGCTGGTGCTTTCCCAATTCATGGACGACACCGCCTTGCTGACTGGTAACTAGTGAATCAGTTTGGTCATCCCTTTCCTACAACGCCAACTCACGATTGTAGAACTCTGGGCGAAGGAAAATACAGTTACTATAAATACAAAAAAGACGACAGCGGTGATTTTTGTCCAACACCGACAGTATCTGAGAAACAGACTCATTCTTCACCATCACAAAATCCTATGGAACAAGCACGTTGAGTACCTTGGGTTCACCTCCAACAATAAGTCGTTTTTGAAACAGAATGTACAGGATAAAAGGATCAAGATTTCACAACTCACCTGCCAACTAGATCGACTACTTGCCAGCTCACAGATGAACGTCAATACTAAACTTCGCCTTTACAGGGAAACAGTCCTCGCAGCTGATTTAAATGGTTTTTACATGTGGGGGACAACCAAATAATTTGAGAACCCCTGAGACTTTGCAAAATTCATGTCTTCGAGTGAGCTAGCCACAGTGGCCATGCGGTTCTAGGCGCTTCCGAGTGGAACAGCGCGACTGCTACGGTCGCAGGTTCGAATCCTGCCTCGGGCATGGATGTGTGTGATGTCCTTAGGTTGGTTAGGTTTAATTAGTTCTAAGTTCTAGAGGACTGATGACCTCAGATGTTAACTCCCATAGTGCTCAGAGCCATTTTCTTCGAGACATTCTTGGGGTCCACTCGTGTTGGAATTCCTGATGTACACGAAGAGCTTAACCAATCAACGATCCAGGAAAACATAATCCAGGACATATGAAAGCTCATGGACAAAATAGAAGCCCTATGACTCACCTCACTTCACTTAGAATGTGTTGGATCAGTAACTCCTGAGCGTTGTCACTGGGTCTGGGTGGCTCAGGTGACTATTGAGGTGCAACAGTAACTATCTACCTCAACTTTCACCTACATGCTATAAAGGCCAAAGGACACAAAGCCCAGTGCCCTTATCAGGATTGCAATACACATAATCTTACACCTTGACCATTCACAAAGGTAGTCTAGCCACCAAACTCGTAGCAGTTCGTCACAGCCATAAGAAAAGGTCCAGACCTCAGGCATGATCCAACTGCGCTGCACACTCATATCGCTCATTCTGCTTGGAGTTGCTACGCCTATGCTCTCGACTTGATTCGCTCTCTGGCCTTGTCATTCTGTCACGTTGTCATTGTTTTTCGTCCATCACTGTTGTTGTCTTTTTGTGGTTTTCAGCCAGTCACCATCAACGCCCACAGCAGGTCTGCTAGTGTCTCTTGCTCGTGTCCGATTGCGGTTCCTATACAAACAATATATAAAAAATATCCATAGCTAGTGTGTTTGTCCCTTACTGGCTTTTGGTCTAGAAAGAACAGGTAGATATGCCATTGATGCCGATTTATGGTATACTTTTGTGTTATCCACATAGACGACAGAGGATGGACGACAAACTTTATATTACTCAGTCACAATATTACTGCACTTGGCATTTATCGAAAATGTGCGATGACATTACAATAAGCAAGTACAGTGCTGACTAAGAAAAACCCACTGCACTTCGATTCTTTCAGGTCAGTTGCGCATAAACTGTCAACCCGATTAAGTGCCTACTTATAACAGGCCAACCAAATCGCCCTCAAACCCAGGTGAAATAATACTGCGGTGGACTGATACGAGATGAGCACTTATTTTTGTTTTGAAAATGCCATTTTTAGTCTATAGTCGCAGTTTATTTATTTTTCCTCCCGGCTACCGGTTGCGGTACACAGGTCATCTTTTGGCACGCAGTCGTTACCCTCGCTTCCCAGATAAGTGTGTCAGGTTTTTGTATTTGACGGGTAACATCTACTCGGGAACCAAACGAAACTAGTAGTAAAATAAATAAACTGCTACTAAAGACTAAAACAAATATTTTTAGTATTGGTCGTTGTTCCATTGACAGTATATGGGTAATATGTATTTTTATATGTAAATTGTAGGTGGAGGGGGCAGAAAGGAGACGGTTGGGAAGGGAGAATTGATGTCAGTTGCATCGAGACTTTATGCCGAAGCAGTGGCGACGAGTGAAAGATGTGTGCACCTGTGACCTCGTGTTCACTAGGCAGTCGTATTAATCACCTGCACCATCCGGACACATTGTTCATCGCACCTGCACGGAGTGTCTGAGCAGACCATCTTCACCACAGAGATTTCCGCAGGACAGCAGACGTAGTAGTGCATCCTCACTGAAGAAGACACCACACATTCATATAACTGATTTTCCTCGATGAGCGACCAATCCACCTTCTTCAGTGCAGATACACAGTTCCTCTGACGTGCCACAGGAACCTCACAGTAGTGAGCATTCAGGACATGGGCAGGGACCGCAGGCAGGTGGCGCTGGGTGGGAGCTGGGTCGGCCGAGATAATCCGCGCACTTGCGATAAACACTGTGTCCAGGGTTCGTAAAGCGATTAACACGACTGACTACTAAGCAGGAGGACATGCATTCAAAACCCAGTCCAGCACACATTTTCACTAGTCGGCGCTGATTCCGTGGAAAGCCCAATGCAGCTGATATAAATAGTCCCTTCCATTTCCTTTCCTCTCTCCCCCTTCAACAGCTGAGCACTCCACGTAGTCTCTTCTTTTGGACATGTCAGAAAGAGCAGAAACTATGCATTCATATACGTATTTTCGTTTCCTATCAGCAGCAAGAACACTGTAGGTTATTTTAATAAATGGCGGGAATGTGTAAGAGATCAGGCTACCATTTGCGTAGGAAGCCACCACACCAGTGTAAACATGTGGTCAACACATGTCGTGCAATCGTATTGACGAGGCAGAATATAAAGCGTTAAGACATTATCTTATTGGCGCTTCTTAAAAACGAACTAATAGGCATCCACCATTTAAGGTGAAAGTGTATTGAAGCTATGTTATAACAAAACAGTGCTGTTCCATTCTAAGACAGCTTTTCTACTTAAAAGAACGAATAATTTGGAGCAGTGAAGGTTATACTGTGTCACAAATGAGCAAAACAACCACCAGTCTTGTTAAGAAATCACAGTGGTCACCTGCTGTTCTTTATTTCAACTGGTATGGGATGAGTGATTTAACGAGCAACCGCGTTCCCTGTACTCCAGCGTATTCTGTGTATCGTGCTATGGTAGGTATTAGTTCTCGTCAAACAACACTTCTAGCTAACATTGTACTACATTGCGTTCACTAATAGGTTCACAGACACAAGTTTACGAAACAATGTAGTGAATAAATCGTCAGTATGGGATGTAGCATTTCGGTGTACACCACTATTGGTAGCTCGTGTTACACCGCGTGTTATTCACGTCCCTCCGGTTTACACACGCGAATAAACCAACATTGATCACAGTGTATAAAGCTCTACGGTACGCCGTTCTATGTGAAATGGTTCTGATCCAAGTCTGTGTTAACTGAGGCACTGTTACGTTATACATATATAAAATTTATATATATATATATATATATATATATATATATATATATATATATATATTATTTTTAATTTATCAGGTGAAATTTTTTGTTTGTTTGTTAGAGCGTGATTCTTTCTCTCAGGGAGATTATCTTTTCTTATCACTTACGTGCATAAGTAAATATGAAACGGGTTCTTGAAGGGCCACTGTTATTCTTGTACCAACTTCAGATTTTGAACGTGATGACTAAAATATAGTAGCCGTTAACTGAATGGAATGAAATGTTGTTAATTTGTATTTATTGATTGCAAAGCAATGCTCGAGAGAATTTCGATTGTTGCCGTGGAGTGCCCAAGATAAAACTTACTGAACTGATGGAATCTGTACAATTTAAAAAATGAACTTTAACATTAAATTAATTATCTGTTGCAATTTAGAAACATTCTTATAACGAAATCTCTCGCGTTTACAGTTACTGTTAACACTTTGAAAAATAAATCAATACTTCGGCACGTAATGGCCGACCAGAGGCTGTATCGGAAGATGAACTTTCCGCAGTGCAAATTACTGAAAAAAAAATGCTTATTAAAACTAATTAGCCGCTGCGACCATTTGAGGTGACAACTATTACAAAGAAATTCATTTTGTGATAACAACAATTAGTTTATTTTAGCAGAATACAGAATAACTTACATAAAATATGTGTAGCCGCTCAGTGGCTGCCTTCTGTATCGCGAAACAAAACACTGTGTGTACCATAGAGTACGTCCATCCTCCTCGGCCGTACAATCGCGTCTCTTAGCGATTCTTTTTTATTTCACAGACATGTCTTAAGTAAAGATGCTACTTTTAAATTATCGCTGCATATCAGGTTTTTTTTTTTTCAAGAACATTAACTGTATCCTTTATACTAATTATGTTCATAAAATACGTCAAGTGTTTACAAATAATTCTCAGTTCCCCCTTAATACTCCACAATATTGTTCACCGCTTACAACCGATAAAAACATCAATACTTACGTGACGCACCGGCACAGCAGGCGGGCAGCCGCTGTGCCACAGCGCGTTGTTCCAACAACAGTAGCTCAATGCCTTCACTAATACAGTAAGGACATGAGGTGAAAATAATAGTGGATTTACTGTCAAAGCCTATCTTGGGACTAAATACCTGAACAGCTATCATTTCTTTCCTTTTGCAACGCAGTATCAGTCAAGTTTATATGCCGTCCCGCCGCGTACTTTTAAACTTTGCAGGATTATATCGATGCTGTTCACTTCACGAAACTTACTGAACACCGAATTTAACACATGAAAGGCAGAACCGTCAGAGTAATGTTCTTCAAGAAAGCAAGACATTTTCACTACAATGTTACGGTGTCCAAATGCTTGCTCTAGAGTCAACGATGAATGTAACTACACGTCAGCTACATAATATTTGCTTGACTGACTACTGACAATCTCTTTACTTCTTACCAGAACAGGATGTCTTTTCAACGTGATCCACTACAGTATATGCGGTACTACAAGTATTGTGTGTCTGTGTGTGTGTGTGTGTGTGTGTGTGTGTGTGGAGTGTAATATCTGTGTTGTGCGATGGTGAAAGAGGGCGGAGGGTGAAACGCAGTGCTAGCAAACAGCCCACTCCTCGTGAACAGCACCAAGAGGGCCGCCGAACTTGAGGCCCCCATCCAACGAACGGGTCGCCATCAACAGCGCCACACGCCCTCGCTCCATGAGACACTGCAGGCACGGCTTTGGCACAGAAGCTGGTAATGGGAAACCTTCTGCCACCACGTCTCCACCTCTTGCCGGTCAAATACTGGGGGTGGAAATTTTCTCCACCACCATGATTCGAGCCAGTTCACCTTCAGGTGGAGCAGCCCCACAGAGCTGTGCGTTAGAGACTTTGCGCACGAAGGCCAGAATGGCTGTTGATTCCACAAGGGTTACAGATTCTAATTATGTGGTTAAAGCTCCCTGGCTTCTTTACTTAAAGCTTCTTTATTCAAATTATTTAATTTCTTTACTCGTTTGTTTCCCTTTCCTTTAGACAGCGGGCACTAGATGGCATTCACACTATTAACAAGTCGGGACACCCTCCTCTTAACTTTGGACATTTTCCTTTTCTTTCATATTGAAGTCGCAAGTTTATGCGATACAAGGCATGGAAAAAATAAACCACCAAGTTTAGCTGCCACTTAAACTCTGATATTCAACATAATAGGTTACAGAGCTGCTTCAGGCTTTGGACCATCGCGTGAGCTAAAGACGCTAAGGCACTCGTAACTTTCCTTCTGAAGTGGGTGAGACAGCTGTTTCCGGTCAGTCAGATGATTCCGCAGTAAACGTTCGCTAGTAAACATACGCTAGTTTTATAATGGCAACTGACGTGAAGTAGTCTCAGACTATATGTAAGGTGAATGCAGTTACAAAATGTTTACAGCATGTAAACAAACAAGCGTAAAGTTACTGAAGTGATGAAAGCAATTGAACAGAAATTACCATTCCTAAATTTCGGACAGTTGCAACAAGACCAATTCCCTCAGAATCGTTTAAACCAGTGGGAAAGTCTGAAAAGGCTCTTTCAAGCTATGGATGGAGGTAGAAGTGCAGAAGAAGCAGAATCAGAAGAGGAAAAGTAGAGGAGAACACTATTTTCGATTTACCAATTACATTAACGAGGACATATATTGGGTCAGCAAGGATAACCCATATGTGTTAGGTAGGTACCTGATACATTTAAACAAGTATGCAGTACAGGTAGGGAGTAAGAAATTTGACAGAACATCAGGTTTATCTGAGATAATATTTTTCGAAACTTCTAATCCTAACAAGTGTCTACCGACAAAGATGCAAACGTAAGCTAAAATATTGCATATGACTAACGTACTTAGGAAAGGCAACGACCCAAAAGGACGAATAAAACTGTATAAAGTAAGAAATACAATGATATTATTAAATGTGCTTTAAAAGGTACATACAACGCAGGAAAAGGCTCAACATAAAAGACTGAACGCACCATGTCTGAAGCGTATATACAGGGTTGATTGATAAGCCGGGCTAATTTAATGGAGCATTTTTATTGCGCCTTTATGATTGGTAAGCTTGATTATTCAGAGGATCATATAGAGAAATTCAACAATGTACAGCATACAGTTCATTGTTGGCAGCCATCTGCATTGATCAGTGTTTTGAGCACAGTTGAAAATGGAGAAAACTGAGCATCGTGCTATTATTAAACATTTTCACCTGAGAGATTGGGTTGCCACACAGGTAAGCTGGCAAAGTTCATGTTTGCTCTGTATCATCATTGAAGACCATTTAATTTTGGATTATAGTATTTAAATGTGGCCAGACAAGCTCTTAAGGCGAAGAGCGTTCCAGCTGTTCAGTTGAGGTCACTACAAAGGAAACCATTTACAAAATTTATAATACATTAATGCAAGACCATCCCATAAAAATTCGTGAGATCGCAGATATTGTGGGCATCTCAAATGAACGAGTGCATAATATCCTGTACGGAAAAGTAGCTGGGAAGAAGTTGTGTGCGCTGTGGGTGGCGCAATTGCTCACTGTTGACCAAAAGTGCATCCAGCACAACATTTCAACACAATGTTTGGCCACGTTTAATTGCAATCTCCAAGACGTTTTGCACCGATTTGTGACTGTTGACGAAACCTGAACCAATCATTACACACCAGAGTCAAAATTGCAGTCAAAACAATGGGGAAAGGATGGTGAAATTGTACCATCAGCTGGAAAGATGGTGGCCACTGGTTTTTGGAATTCTCATGGAGTAATCCTCATAGTTTACTTGAAAAATGATCCAAAAATTAATTGGAGCGTATTGTCAATCGTTGGTGGATCGTGTGAAGCTTGCATTGTCTGAATAAAAGACCGGGGCGGCACGCAAAAAATTGCTCTTTCACCAGGATAATACACCATCCCACACATGGGTAATAACAGTGGCGATAGTGTATGAATTGGGCCTTAAATTGGTTC
Organism: Schistocerca piceifrons; assembly: GCF_021461385.2. Taxonomy (NCBI): domain Eukaryota; kingdom Metazoa; phylum Arthropoda; class Insecta; order Orthoptera; family Acrididae; genus Schistocerca; species Schistocerca piceifrons. The sequence goes on from NC_060148.1 coordinate 153,172,034, forward strand.
CTCATCCACTCTGTACACCACACCTAGCTCCAAGTGACTATTTCCTATTTCCTGTTTCCTACCTTCAAACTTTGACTTGATGAGGAAGAAATTTCCATCAAATGAGAAAGTGATAATTGCAGTCAATGAGTGTTTAGCATATTTTGACAGAACCCAGATTTCTGATGAGATGGAAATGCTGGAGGATGGTTGGACCAAGTGTATATCACTCAAAGGAAACTATTTTGAGAAGTGATGTGAGTTGTTTGCGAAACAAAAACCTTTTATTGCTCTTTTTCCACACTTATTAAGATGAAACAAACAAATCATAGAATGGTTACAACTGCTCACAGCATCAGCTGCAGCAGGGAATATAGCTTACACGAATCAAATCATGTCAGTCAGTTCAGAGCTTTGAGAAAGATACATCACTGACTAATTATGCAGACAGTTGTCATGAGCTTCACAAACCAGCACACAAAACATTCCCATGTAATCCAGTATGTGCTACAGTATGCCAATGCGAATAACCTGTGAATGATTCAGAAGGAGCACAGGCTGGCTAACGATGTGAGTTACGTCTTTCACTAGGACGTGAAATATCCTTATGGACAAGCCATATTGCAATCTCTGCCGTTTGGAGGGTTTTAATCGCTGTGCAAGTAGAAAATCTGCAGACTGGAAAAAGGGATCCATCGTGTGGCTGCAGATGCTGCCGAGGAGTATGTCCTGCAGGCAAATCTGGCATATCCCCTCCATGTGCATGATGCACACAGCGGTTTGCCACTGTCTCCAGAGCACCTAGATTTTCAAAATTGGTCTGCCCCCAAATTGATGAAAACACAGGGGAGTAAGCGGAGATACATTCAACACTACAGGAACCTCCAGCAATTTCTCAGTTTGGATATGAGACTTATTAGGTGGCATCTCATTCAGTCAGCATCCTTGGTTGAAGAAGTACATTGATGTTAATATCTAAAAGAGGGACCTCGCGATGTGTGGTTTTGAAAATAATTTTTATAAATTAATGAACAGATCTGCTTTCGGCAAAACTAGGGAGAATGTAAAAACCGGCCATGAATTTCATTTAGTTTACCGCTGGGACGGATGTTACGGTGCAAGAGATCAAACTGCAAACATAAATTTTAAGTGGGCCACGGTTTTCAATGAAGGACTAGTCACGTTTTAGGGTTTCAGTGGTGTTTAGGAAGCCTGTCTATATCAATTTCTCTATTCTGGACCTCTGAAAATTTCACATGTACTGATTCCACTTGCTGATCCGTTTTATATAGATACAGATTATGTTATCTACTGGGTAAAATACTGTGATCAATACGAAATTATTAAGTACAATACAAAGAAGATCGACAGGTCTGCATATGCAGCTGATAATCCTTATGGAGTCATACCCCAGAAGAAGTTTATCAGGCTGATGGAAGACGGAAAGAATGTTTCAAGACTATGTAATTTGTGTGGTTCAGACCCAAAATGTATGCATACCAAATAGAAGCAGGGGCCACCCAAAGATGGGCTAAGGTAGTGCATCGTACAGTGTTGAGCTCTTATTATTTGAGACCACAAGGACCACGTGCATGGTGGTGATGCTTCTCTGCATATGGTCCACCAAGCAGTCTCAATTACGAGATCGTATGCTACATACTACAGGTGAAAGTCAGCATGCCCCAAAATGATAACAAATTCTTCAGCTATGCAGATAGTATCAGGACACATCCATTCTCACACTATTCAGTCACGTGTGAATTTGTGTGTGTGTGTGTGTGTGTGTGTGTGTGTGTGTGTGTGTGTGTGTGTGTGTGTGTGTGAGTGAGTGAGTGTAACAGATAGATGAAGTGTTTGTCTTAATTGTGTTTATCTGTATAAGTGTGTTAACTCATTGCACACTATGTATGAAAGCAAATATTACAAAAATATACTACATTTTTTATGTATATTGTATATACACTGAAGTGACAAAGAAAGTGGTATTCTAATACAGAGATATGTAGACATGCATAATATGGCACTGCGGTCTGCAGCACATATAATCATAAGACAAGTGTCTGACGCAGTTGTTACATCGGTTACTGCTGCTACAATGGCAGGTTTTCACGAATTAAGTGAATTTGAATGTGGTGTTATAGTCGGTGAACGAGCAATGTGACACCACGCATCCGAAATAGCGATGATGTGGGGATTTTTCCATACGACCATAATCATCAAATCTCTTACATCACTGCAGCCGGAAATAGATTCTACAAGAATGGAACCGATGACTGAAAAGAATCGTTCAACGTGACAGAAGTGCAAATCTTCCAGAAATTGTTGCAGATTTCAGTGCTGGGCCATCAACAAGCTTCAGTGTGAGAACAGTTCGTTGAAACATCATCGATATGGGGAATCTGAGCTGAAGGCCCAATCTTGGCCCGCTAACTGACATTGGACTGTTGATGACTGTAAACATGTTGCCTGGTCAGACGAGTCTCGTTTCAAATTGTATCGAGTGGATGGACATGTACGGGTATGGAGAAAACTTCATGAATCCATGGGGCCTACATGTCAGCAGTGGACTGTTTAAGTTGGTGGAAGCTTTGTAATGGTGTGGGGCAGACAGAGTGTTATGGGGCCCCTCATACATCTTGATACGACGCTGAGAGGGGACACGTATGTAAGCATCCTGTCATCCAACGGACTTGGGCAATTCCAGCAGGACAATGCGATACGCCAAAAGTCCAGAACTGCTATAGAGTGAGTCCAGGGACACTCTTCTGAGTCTAAACACTTATGCACGCCACCAAATTCCCCAGATGTGAACATTATTGAGCATATCTGATATGCCTTGCAATGTGCTGTTCAGAAGAGATCTTCACCCACTCGTACTCTTACAAATTTATGGACAGCCCTGCAGGATTCATGGTGTCAGTTTCCTCCAGCACTCACTGCAGACATAGTTGAGTCCATGACTTGTCGTGTTGTGGCACTTCTGTGTGCTCACGCGGGCCCTACACACTATTAGGCAGGTGTACCATTTTCTTTGGCTCTTCAGTGTAGGCTATATATGTGGTTCTTTCTTCACCTGCTGCTGCTAGTGCACCGATATTATTTGCACATACAAAAACTAATCAGAAAAGAAAAAAAATAGTTTCTAATTAGTACTTGGAATTAAATGCGAATATGGTAGATGATCGAATAGAAGAAAACACATTATTTACTTGTTTAAACGTATCTATCGAATTAAATTTGAAATATTATATGTGACTAAATTGTATGCAAGATGTACACATTAAAAATGTACATCGATCATTTTGTTTACAAAAAAGATCATTAACTAAAAAACCATTAACTGTTGTATTGTTATATCATTGTTATTTAGAAGAAAGAAACCTTATCTTTACAAATGGTTAGCCATATGTAAATGTTGAAAAAGAAGAATTTTCTTAAATCAATGTTGTAAGATGCGGGTAGCTATTTGCAGTGTGCTGCATTGAACACGTCTTTTCATCACGAATAGACACCTTTACATATCAGCATAAAGTGTGTTCAATAGCAAAGTTCAAAGTAAAAAAATAAGAATTAATGATATTATAGACTGTCATAGCAGCTTCATAACACATTAACACACATTTACAGTAACTATATGTATTTCATCGTAACATTAAGATGCCGACTGCTGCTGGCCACATGCTCTGACGTGACACCTCCCTGGCTGCTCTTCTGGGTGCACCACGAGCTGCGGCGCCAGCACTACCGTGGAGGCACAGGCTGGGTGGGCAGCTGGCTGCGGCCCCACCCCTGCAGGTCTCCTCTTGAGGACAATGCTGGAGACTTTCGAGTAAGCACTCACTCTTGAGATGTCTATGTGCAATTGAATGATGAGGATTGGGATGCAGTGGGACAGAAAGAACAATTTATTTTGCATTTTCTTTATTTACACATGTACATTACATACTCATTGTGTTCAGCAAAGTTTTCTAAGAAGTTGCCTTATATGGGTCTTAAATTAAGCCTCTATAGTACTCAGTAGCATTCAGTCCAACAAGGCCTCAACATATATACGAGTAGCACAGCGGACACACCAGGAACCGCGGTGTTGGCCGTCGAATGGCGCTAGCTGCGCAGCATTTGTGCACCGCCGCCGTCAGTGTCAGCCAGTTTGCCGTGGCATACGGAGCTCCATCGCAGTCTTTAACACTGGTAGCATGCCGCGACAGCGTGGACGTGAACCGTATGTGCAGTTGACGGACTTTGAGCGAGGGCATATAGTGGGCATGCGGGAGGCCGGGTGGACGTACCGCCGAATTGCTCAACACGTTGGGCGTGAGGTCTCCACAGTACATCGATGTTGTCGCCAGTGGTCGACGGAAGGTGCACGTGCCCGTCGACCTGGGACCGGACCGCAGCGACGCACGGATGCACGCCAAGACCATAGGATCCTACGCAGTGCCGTAGGGGACCGCACCGCCACTTCCCAGCAAATTAGGACACTGTTGCTCCTGGGGTATCGGCGAGGACCATTCGCAACCGTCTCCATGAAGCTGGGCTACGGTCCCGCACACCGTTAGGCCGTCTTCCGCTCACGCCCCAACATCGTGCGGCCCGCCTCCAGTGGTGTCGCGACAGGCGTGAATGGAGGGACGATTGGAGACGTGTCGTCTTCAGCGATGAGAGTCGCTTCTGCCTTGGTGCCAATGATGGTCGTATGCGTGTTTGGCGCCGTGCAGGTGAGCGCCACAATCAGGACTGCATACGACCGAGGCACACAGGGCCAACACCCGGCACCATGGTGTGGGGAGCGATCTCCTACACTGGCCGTACACCACTGGTGATCGTCGAGGGGACACTGAATAGTGCACGGTACATCCAAACCGTCATCGAACCCATCGTTCTACCATTCCTAGACCGGCAAGGGAACTTGCTGTTCCAACAGGACAATGCACGTCCGCATGTATCCCGTGCCACCCAACGTGCTCTAGGAGGTGTAAGTCAACTACCCTGGCCAGCAAGATCTCCGGATCTGTCCCCCATTGAGCATGTTTGGGACTGGATGAAGCGTCGTCTCACGCGGTCTGCACGTCCAGCACGAACGCTGGTCCAACTGAGGCGCCAGGTGGAAATGGCATGGCAAGCCGTTCCACAGGACTACATCCAGCATCTCTACGATCGTCTCCATGGGAGAATAGCAGCCTGCATTGCTGCGAAAGGTAGATATACACTGTACTAGTGCCGACATTGTGCATGCTCTGTTGCCTGTGTCTATGTGCCTGTGGTTCTGTCAGTGTGATCATGTGATGTATCTGACCCCAGGAATGTGTCAATAAAGTTTCCCCTTCCTGGGACAATGAATTCACGGTGTTCTTATTTCAATTTCCAGGAGTGTATGTGTTGGTGAAAAGTAGAGCACTTCTACAACGTAACTGAGACTTGGCGAATTGAGGAAGGTCAGAAATCTGTACAAGATAGTAGAAAGGCTGCAGAGTCTGCTACATCTGAGGGGTTGTCTGTGGCTTGCCGTTGCATTTCAGCTGTTCGATGTCTTCCTGAAAAAATACATAGGTATAGTCGAGTATATTTGGTTTGTTGCCGATCCCTGCTCACAGCACTTCGTGATGTTCTTTTCACTACTGTATACGGGCCTGAAGCGATCCTTATTGGGCGAGAGAAATTTGGGGGAGTACAATGAAGGGGGAGGTTCAAATGGTTCAAATGGCTCTGAGCACTATGGGACTTAACATCTGAGGTCATCAGTCCCCTAGAACTTAGAACTACTTAAACCAAACGAATCTAAAAACATCACACGCATCCATGCCCGAGGCAGGATTCGAACCTGCGACCGTAGCGGTCGCGTGGTTCCAAACTGAAGCGCCCAGCACCGCTTGGCCACTGTGGCCGGCTAGGGGGGTGGGGAGGTAAGGGTGAGCGGACGGGAGGGTGGCATAAGCAGTTGTGTCGGCTATAATATCACACCGGAAGAAAAGAGCTGACAGATACTGAGGCAGCGATTTCGCTCGCAATCCACAATGATCCTGTGCTACGAACCCTCACTGCAGTCTGTTAACGAATGAACGAGCATATAGAATAGGTTTCTAGATATGTGAGTGGTACGAAAATTTCTTAATGACAGAACCCCTTACATTGTAATCGCCAACGAGTGTTCATGAGAGACAAAGGTATCGCCGAGAGTGCCGCAGAACATAATCTGACAGAGAGGATGAGCTGGTGGTGGTGTGGTGTACGGGGAGATGTAAGTGTTGAGTGACTGTAGGAGGGTATAAGATGACTTAAACAAAATTTCTAGTTGGTAAGATGATTGGTAATTAGATGTAAGTCTAGAAATATTCGAATACAGCATTAGCGGTGTGCTGCTTGACAGATTCATATCGATGAAATATCAAGGTTTAACGTTGCAAAGCGCTATGAAATTCGAATGAGCATGTAAGGATGTAGCAGAGAAGGTGAATGCTCAACTTCGATTCGGAGAGTTTTAGGAAAGTGCGGGTCACCTCTAGAAGACAGAATATAGGACACCAGTACAACCCATTCTTGGGTCCTGTTTGAGTGTTTTTGATCCGCACCAAGTCCTATGAAAGGAAGACTTCGAAGCAATTGAGAGCTGTGTAGCCAGATTTGTTACCTGTAGGTTCGAATAACATGCGAGTGTTATGGAGATCGTTTGTGAACCTAACTAGGAACTCCTGTAGGTAAGACGATGTTCTTTTCGAGGAACACTATTGAGGAAATTTAGATACCGACAACATTCGAAACTGACTGAAAAACGATTTCACTGGTGTCAACGTCCATTTGGAATAAGGAACACTAAGACAGAGAAATTAGGGTGTCTGTGGAAGCATATAGACAGACATTTTTCCTCACAGTATTTACGAGGAAAGGAAATGACTAGTGCAGGTGCAAGGCAACTTCCAGCATGCATCATACTGTGACGTATGACGTACGTATGGAGATGTAGATGTACATCTATAACTACACCAATACTCAGCGTGCCACCTGGCGGTGTGTGGCGGAGGGTGCTTCTAGAACCATTAAGTGTCAGTCACTTTACTGGATTTGCTGCATCTTCTGGGTGCCCTGCGAACATACTCTCTTTGACTCGTTTTCCCTACAAGACTGGCCCTAATTGTAATCCCTTGGCAGTTAGTTGAATTGGCACCCTTTGGATTTTTGTGACTCCTCGAGTAGCAGGAATTTAACGGATTCCTTCTAGTTCTCATGTGAATGCCATAACACTTTTCATTATTTAGAGTAAACTGTCACTTTTCGCACCAAAATCGACACATTCTCTAAATCATTTTGCAATTGGTTTTGATCTTCTGATGACTTTATTAGATGGTAAACGACAGCATCATCCGCAAACAATGGCTGCTCAGATTGCCTGCTAAATCGTTTATATAGATTAGAAACAGCAGAACGCCTACAACAGTTTGTTGGGGACGGCCAGATATCAGTTTTGTTTTACTGGACGACTTTTTTGAATTACTACTGCGCACACAGGAATATGGCTGCGATGCGAAGGAGAGACGTCACGTGTCCTGTGTTTAGCCGTCCTGTGGCAGACTTCCGCCTCACTCGTCGTTATATCGAGGCTGCGCTCCCTGCGACGCGCACTGCCTCTGCCTGCTGCCCAGTGTCGACAGCAGACAATGCATCCGGCAGGAGTGGTTGCCGCGCTGGCGGCTCTGCTCGCAGGGAATGGGACCTCGGTGCTGGAGTGCGTCTGCACCCACCATACCGCCTCCGTACGCTCGGGATTCAGTTACGCTGAATTCGAGATATGGAGGAACTACTGCGACTTTCCCGGTAAGTGCTTTTTCGTGCAGTACGGATTCACAAGACTTACGCGCAGTGCGGTTTTCAAACACTCACAACCGGCTTGGCTTTCACATGCCGTTATCAAAGATTATAGTTTTCTCACTGACAGTGAAGGACTACGTTTATCAGGAGTAAACTGCATTGCATTCTCAATATTTTCGGTCAATTTATTTTGCAACACCCTTTTGCGAGTGAGAAGATGTCGCAAAGTACAATTTGGAAAGACTGTAAATAAACCATCTATACTTCGTAACTAAGCAAAAAACGTTTTCCATATGTGTGAGACTAGATGGAAGTAAGATGTTGCCAATTATAATGAGTAAATTCTGTACTAATAAAGCACTTTCGAGCAGAAGTTCTGACGTACCTCGCCTTAATTGCACCCTTTACGTATTTTCCATAGTTATGTATTCTACATAATCATGGAGATTGACATTATAATAATAAACAATTCAGAATGAATATAGCGATGTCAAACGGCTGTTAACTATTCAAATTACAGTGATACATCGATAATGAAGAGAATGAAATACAAACTAAATACAAAATTTCTATTATTGCGCAAGCACAGTGAAGTTTACTACCTTTACTGCACTGTACAACTTACCTTTCCGAATAATTTAATTTTCCAAATTATTCAAAATATTTTTATAAATCTAAAATTACCTTACAATGAGCTTGACGACGTTCGTGAGATTGAATCGCCTGTAGATATGTAGAGAAAGTCCATCTGCCTCCTTTTTTGTGATGGATCTATGTCTCTGTCGTTAAAATCTGTAGACATGTGAATCGTTTCCTTCTCAGTAGAAAGCACGGCAAGAGCAGACAGCCTATCTTCATCTACGGTACTTCTACGAGACTGTTTGATCCACGACAGAGTGTGGAAACACCTCTCTGCTTCACACGGTCTCATGGGATAGTAGCCGCTAATTTCGGCATGTTCATGGAGTCGCCAAAAGATTGTTGTAGGCTATTTTCGATGAAAAATTTTACAAGGGCTACTGCGCTTTTCTTTTCTTAAAAATTATTTCGAGAATAAATGATTTGCAGTTCTGTTTTTAACTCAGCTCTATTCAAAAACTGCGCAACAGCAAAAAGAATTTTTATAGGACACTTATTTGTCAGTGAAAAGTAGAACTGCTGGTGAAGTAAATTAGAGGCCAACAAGTGGTTTCCCGTGTGGTATTACGAACAACGTTTCTAATTTTCAAAATTTCGTTTACTTATCATAGTTCAGGACATATGATGTCATAAACAGTGCGATGCACGACAGACTGCCTCATCATACATGACGTTTGTATTCATTGCTTCTTCCCTACTACCTCTGTTCGCAACACATTCTGCACGGAGTACCGACGTACGCTGCTGAATGTATCTACAAAGTCATGTCGTTGTACGACACATGGATCAAGAGATATGGCGTCATGAACACTGAGATGCGTGAAGAAATGCTGCATCATGTATGAATTTTTAATACATTTATTCTATATTATTAAGACACATACAGAGTTCAGCCCACTTAGAGAAATCCCTGACACATGGCAGAGCTTTTGACAGTTTTCAGCTGCAAAGTGCAAACGGCTGTAGGCGAAAACATTAGCCGTCTACAGAGCTGTAAAGTGCCTACAGAGACGTTTACAAAATCGGAGTCTAGACATGAGAATGAGCTGTGCTTACGCATCTGGAAATTATGCATATTTCTTTGTACGACTGTTTCGTAATTTCAAAAGTGTTTCCACGAATACATGCAAATGAAATTTTTTCTATTTACAGAGAAACATAATTCATTTTTGTTTTCATTTCTCATAGAAAATTGCCAAATGAATATCTGTACATTGCTGGGTTTGTCAGCTAATTATTTTAGAAAGTATCTGTGACCGAATGGAAAATTTTGAGTGTTGGAGTTTTAACCTTAGACCAAACGTTTGATTCACCATTTTCGTCTGCTTGCTGATACCTTCAATGTGTTCAACATTCCACAATGGCCTCTTTGCTCTTATGAATTATGAGAACTCTACACGATTTAAAGTTCCGTCTTATGGCTGATCCATGACGGATTCTTCGTTTCACAATTGCATCTGCAGCAGCCACTTTTCGAGGTTGCTACCTCTGCAAATAGTTATGAAAAACAGTTTCAATTGTTTCGACTGGTAGCTTGGGAAAGCATTAAGTTCAGTTGGTGTTCATAGCAAATCCACATAATATATGACGTTAAGATGTTTTCTTACAGTGGTTTAGATTTCTCTATGATTTTCACGCATGACGCAGGCGCCATCATAAATTTGATATTTTATGTTTTCTTTCGGTGTTTGGACAACATCGGCGGGCACATTTTAAACTGAAACAGCTAAGGAGGAAACACTGTTACGTGATTGATTTAAAAATGTCCAAAATCTTTCAACTGGCTGTTCAGTAGATATCAGGCAATGAAATACTACAAACAATTGAAATTTTGAAGATACATTACAAGTTTAATGTGCTATCACAGACACATAGTCTGTCTTAGCTATTTCTGAATTGCGTTCCTCATGACACACATGTAACGTACAGTCCACTGGATGTACCTAAAAGACAGCAGCACTGTTCATTTGCTCTTTCACAACTGCAGCTAAAGCTCTCTGAGTATTCCAGGACTGTTAGATTCTACTGTTCCATCATGTACACGTAACGCAAGTTAAGACTCATTGCAGAACTTAATAGAGCCAGTTGTCTTGGAAACAACATAGTGGTTTTCCCTTACGTTGCCGTTCTGAATTTCTGTATTTTACATGAAAGCTGAGCTAAAGTGTTGCCTAATTTCTGTTTTTCCAAGGGCTGAAAAATATTAATAAGCATTCTTATGTCCAATAGATTCCTCTCGATTCTTAACCTTCTCTGTTAGATGACTTACAAGGAACAGACCAATCTTTAGTAAGGCTCATTTGAAAGTGAAAATTTCGACATGACAAATATTAACTTGTAATGACTCACCGTCTCCACAGAAGAGGAGAGTCCGGGAGGTACAGAGACCAACCTTCTATGGGATGCGTTCACTTCACGAAATGGATATCGTCGACCTTCAGAAAATGTTCAGAGCAAGCCATTAACCTGCATCATGAAAACCGAATAAAAAAATGGCGCGCATTAGTGATCATAAAGATTCGCACCATCAGTATCAAAGGCCGTGTCATTGGGAATTACAAACATCGCAGGACGTTCTGCTAGGTACCCCATCTTAAAGACTACATATACAATGACACTGGTGTAACGGGCTTGATGAGAACTAATGGAATGTTATGGCGTCCAGCTGACTGCAAAACAGCCTGTCGTGGTACTTATCGTGAAACTGGCTGTCCTTTAAGGCGTTGCTGCAGATAGTGCGGTAATGTGTTTTATACGCACGGAAAACACAGACATCTGGAGGTTGAATTCATCTGGTCGCACACTTTCGAGGAGTATGATTTCTACACGCAGACTACGGATCAAGCAAAAGCAACTTATTTCGACGAGCTATTAGCCAAAATAAGTGTTCATACCAGAGTTGTAGTTCTCTTAGCCCGTTCTCCCACTGTTGCTTGCTGTGACGTAAGTATTCCCTGTTGCCCTTGCCAGGATCACACACACAAGAAATAATCATTCATAGGCGCAGAGCGCCTCTTACTTCTCGCAGCGCAATAAATGGCGTTCAGCCAATTTACCACCTGGTTTAAAAGCCGGCATAATTGTATACGAATGCGTTAAGGAATTTATATTAGATAAATTTGATACAGCTCTCTCGGAACCTCTAATTTTCTGGTTCCCTTTCATATGCTTTTCCTCTTCAAATGCCTATTGGTTGCAGTTGAAAACAAATTCCTTACTGAACAATGAGATAAGTTTGTTTACCTCCTCTACAAATTTTTGGGCCGATAGGTTCAAATGGCTCTGAGCACTATGGGACTTACCATCTGAGGTCATCAGTCCCCTAGAACTTAGAACTACTTAAACCTAACTAAGGACATCATAGACATCCATTCCCGAGGCAGGATTCGAACCTGCGACCGTAGCGATCGCGCGGTTCCAGATTGAAGCGCCTAGAACCGCTTGGCCCCACCGGCCGGCTTTGGGCCGATTCCGTAGTTTTCTATACATCTCCAAGTTGAGGCTTTGTTTGAAATCTCGTCCCCTTACGTCTTCCAATTGTGTGGCATTGTCTGAAGTTATGCCACCATCCACTGCTTCTCTTGAAATTACTACAATGTATGTCGCGCTCAATTTGACGTGCCTAACGTAGTAGGTATCAAGCATGTACTTCCCGTAAATTGTATGGAGCACCCTTGAAACGCGCAAACATCATCAGTTTTTGTGGCAAGTGCGCCCTGTCCTCCGTTGAAGATCCGTAGTTTTTCTTCTGCACTACCGGTCATATTTCTGCGGACTTATTCAAAATGTGCTCATAATTGTTCTTTTGCTATGCTGTGAATGATTTTCCAAGTACGTAAGAATGTTTAGTACCTTTTCCTTGGACAACGATTGTTCTTTACTTCATTTCACTGAAGACGGGAATTGGGGCTCTCTACCCGACAAAAGTGATGGCCCGACCTCTGCCTCAGCGCCACTTTCTCTTGCTAAACACGTAATCGTCATCACTGCACACCTCACGTACATTGTTCGCACTGTCGAGCATACACGGCACCACGCACTCCACTGACTCACCTCGCATGAACGCTAATCTTTCATGCGCCACTGCTTTCTCACTCGGCGAGATTTCTTGGGTTCCTTTCTCATGAAAACTTAACTTCGGCTACTGTTATTGAAGATATAACGCAATGTCTGCTTTGTTTATCGTTGCCATTGCTCTGCTTTGTATCAACACCACCAGCACTGTCCACAGTCCCATCAGAAGCCACTCTTTGTACGTTTACAGCCCGACGGTCCCACCGGCTGCGAGGGACATCACCAGAATTAGCAGTATCACGGAGGCGGTACGAGACTTTTTGAGTGTTTACTGACGAGATTAGCTCATCGTGGAGGTGGCCTCGTCTTGACTCCCCTCAGCGAAGCGGATCTGACGGGTGTAGCCGCGCGGGCTAGCCCTCTGTTTCTTTAGAGAGATATTACGCTTTCTTCTTTTTTTCTTAATTTTGCAGTCTAACTAACTGCGGGTATTTTCACGCATTTGCTGCGAAAGACTTAATTCGCCATCATTCGTTATTGTTGGATCCTTCGTGAGGGAATGAGCACGCAGAATACCTTTCGTGTGACTCTGCCGTAAACTTTCTGGTAGATGGGAACAGATTGCCACTTTTTAGTGCACAGCCACTGCCTGCCACTCAGTGCCTTCATTCCTGCTTCATCTGGGCGAGGAGCCGTGTCTGAACCGCACTACCATATCGGTGGACAATTTCAGTACGATTATTTAAAAAATGATCTGAACATTTGATGAGTACTTCGCTATTACATTTGTTGTCTCCCTGCTCCGTAAGCGTTGAACGTTCCCACACAAGTAACAAAGGAACAAAAAATGCAACTGCTACCTCAGACGTGTACAGAACAACGAATGATAGCGCATCCGCTACTTACCTGACGAGATAACCCGCGTAAGCAGGGCGACAACTAACGGCAAAATACAATTCAGAGGCGCATGCCAGCGATTATAGCGAGAAAGGAGTGGTATGCCGATTATGTCAATGAGAGTTCCAGCTGCGGTTGTTGTGACTGTGACGCAATCTTTGGCAGGCAGACTGTGATGAGACGGGCTAAGTGGGTGACGCTCCAGGAGATGAGGCCACAGAATGCCTTGAAACGTCGTTCATGGCACAGCCTGGACTGGAGCCTGGAGTCACCTGGAGACGCTCCCATCGCCTACCGCTGCAGCGAGGGGCGACGTCTGGAGCGCCCTGGCGGCTGCAGTCCAGCTGCCTCTCGGCCAGCCTGGAGTCTCCTGTCCAACCCCGCACTGGCAGCTCCGACACCAATGTAAGACTGCCTCTCCGCTAGCGTTCTGCAAAGATTTATGAGCGCGGGTCTATATGTCTCATCAACCAGCTCAAATTAGCGATATCGCCAGGCAAATCAATCAACAATAAGTGTGTTTTTGACTTGAATAATACTCTCTGCGCCTAGCGAGGTACATTCCACGTTACTGTGGTACCACTTGTTTCGGGCAGAGCTGACTCTATCAAGCTGGAGCAGAACTGCAAAGGTGACATGGAGCCTCGAATTGTTTTGTGGACAGGATGTCGAAAGATCGCAAGTGAACTGTCTCGAAGACTCAGGAATGTAACAGTTGCACTCCATGTAACGGATCACGTAAACGAAGTTGCTCCCCATGAAATGGGCGAGAATGAGAACAAAGAATACAACGTGGCACCCTCCACTCTGCTCGGGGCCTCAATGCACCGATTGTCCTTCGTGACGATCTGATCAGAACGAGGGCTTGTATGGAATGACGGCACAGTGTCCAGTGTCCAGTGTTGTACTGTCAGCGTAGCTCTGTCCGCTTCCTCCTCAAGGAGAGCCGCAGCAGTGGCCGCCGTGCTGACAGTCAGCTGACTTGCTGACCATTGGCTAGTAAAAGTGTGCAGTACACCCGATGCCATGTCGACTATCGCTGACTGCTGCTCTCTTAGTGTTTCACTTTCAGTGGCTGCTTGTATTTATGTGGTTAGGAGAAGTCAATGTACGCTGGAGTCAGAGTGCAGACATGGAGGTGGCTGAAGGGTGTTTTGCAGGTCTGCTTCCGGAGTTCATGCCATGCGGCACCCCGGAGCACCTGTCCGCCGCCGTGACAGCTGTGGAGCGCCTGGCAGCCATCGTCAGCGGCTACGGACTGCCGCCGCCGCCTGCAGGTGTTGGGGGGGAGGAAGAGGGGTGCTCCGGCGCCCTGGCGCAGCTCCGCCGCCTCACGGACCGCCAATCCTCGGAACTCGTCGGGGTGCTCGGCTGCCGGATCGCTGCCGACTGCATCGACTCCTGCTCAGTACCGAGGTACGCACCCCACTCGACGCCAAATCTACTAACTGTACAACTAATCCTCTTCTTCTGTCATTAAATTTGATCTCAATGCTGTCACATATTTTTCCTATTTCCCGAGACTAACCATCTGCCAGTAAGCATACATTAGTTAGACCCAAGGAGGCAGTGCACTAATAACTTCTACCGCCGCCTCTTCTGTTGACACTTTGCGCCGCGTAGTCGAAGACTGTGACTCGTGGCATACGTCTCTCTCCAGTCGCTATCTCCGCATATCGCTACAGGGAACAGTAAATGGTCTGATGACGATAGTCAAATATGGAAAGCGGTAACCATCAATAAAACATTTTGAGATTGAGACTCATTACCTTACTAAAATTCAATTTGAATCCCTATTTCTTAACCATATTATCAAAAATCAATAAGAGTACAGTGTCATTTGAGATGACAACAGCTGCAGTTTGATGTCGTTGTTAGTTGTAAATAAGTTCAAAAGTGAACAATAAACACTGCCAGTGGCTGAATTAATTACTTTATCCAAAGAAGCAGTTAGAGAGTCTACACCCGGTACCACCAGATAATAGTAGTGCTCCATATCATCTGCTACATATACGCCATTAAAATCTTTAACACGGCAGCAGTTAGCAACAGTAAAATTATGGAGGCCATAGGAATCATACTGCCAACCAATGGGCACGTCAGAAGTTTATCCAAACTTTTATCTAGGTTTCCTGTTCATTAAGCCATGTGGCTGTATCTTAGCATTTATATGGATCAGTTTATTGTTGACCGAGCCTTATGAACTGGTTTCTCTTTTTACACAATAAGTTTACATTTGTTAGTACTTCTTCCAAGGAATACGGGTTTATTTCTTCTGAAACATAGATAAAGATTTGAATAAACTTTTGATGTACAACTAGCTGGTTGCGTGATTCCTATTCTGCCCATACATCATTAAGTTACAGTAAGACAGTCAGATTCAAGTCAACTTTTTCTTCAAGGATCATGCAATGGCATCACGATATTACCGCCTCTAGCCTCGGAAATTCCGTCAGTTCGCCGAGGATGATAGTATCGAAATTTTCTCCAGATACGCAG
The DNA here is from genome assembly GCF_021461385.2 of Schistocerca piceifrons. Taxonomy (NCBI): domain Eukaryota; kingdom Metazoa; phylum Arthropoda; class Insecta; order Orthoptera; family Acrididae; genus Schistocerca; species Schistocerca piceifrons. Next base: position 153,187,865 of record NC_060148.1, read on the forward strand.
CATCCACCTGAGGCCTCCTACTGATGATCAGATCCCGTAGAGCTACCAGTCTGTGGGGAAGTCGGCTGCCACCTTGCAGCTGCTGTTCCAAACAGTACCGTACAACGTCTGTGGCTATAAGACTGGGTTGTCTAGTAGGTGCTGAAGGGTGCCTGAGTGTTCGTGAAACCAGGAGTGTACGCACGCAGCCCTGAGAACACGACTGTGTCATCTTCTACAAATCAAGTGTCCTGAGAATACTGATCAGGAAGGTATAGAAGATAGGGCAACACCTCGTCATGGAGAATGTTGAAATACACGTGCTGCTTCAGCTTCACATTAATCTTAATGACTGAATCCAAGTCATGGTGACAAAAACACTCACATAATACCATGAAACCACCACTGGCCTGAACTACATCCTCTACACACTGCAGCTTAAACGCCTCATTCGGCCGTCGGTCCAATCGACATCTCAGTATTTTCAGAACAGGCGAAATCGTGACTCGTATAACGCACCTCCAACCAGCCACTGTGTTTTTGGCCCACTCAAGACGCGCATCCGTGTGTGTCTCTGTGAACGACGGTCGCTGACTAGAAATGTCGAGTCTGTGCAGCTGCCTTCGCAACGATTTCTCTGCAGCTGGTTCAGAAGGAGCTGCTTCGCCTGGCAGTGCCAATTTTCGTCTGGTTTGAAACTCATTGCCGGTGACCTGCAGTGACACTCATCACCAGCCCTGTCGGCTAGAATCTTTTTACGCCACTGCCTTACATCACTACGAGTGGTTCATCATTCGTCGCAGATACTTGGAGAGTCCGCGTTGACACAATAACAAATTGTCCAGCTTTGCTCGCGGTGTGGTCGTGGACATATCCAAACGCAAAAATTCCTTCCTGCCACTCCTCGACATCGCCACGTCGACCCAGGTGACCGCGCTGACTCCACGTGAGCGACTGACACGTACACACCGCGATCGCCACCTCACCGTCACCACTGACGTCAGCGGTGGGGCGTCACGTGACCGCCTGGTGCCTCCCTGCACCACAGCATCCATCATTCCAAAGTGACCCCTGTGCTCAGTTAAGTGGAGGCAAAGCATTTCGCGTGGGGAGATTATTTCATCCTTTCCAGAAGCTCTGGGTTTTGTACACTTTTAGCCAACACTTAATTCGCGTATGATAAGCATCAGGTTGGAAATCATGCTCTAGTTGGCGACTTGAAGCTCCCTTTGTTCTTTCTTAGTTTCATTCACAAGTGGTGTACCATTATCGGTGGATTAATTTCGTTGTACAAAAGACTCGTCGTTTTACGATAACCACACAAGTGTTGTTATTGCTGTTAGAGGCATACGTGTACTGCTCACTGAATATGTACGAATCTCAAATCTTAGTTCCTCATTTGGACATAATGCCATTTTAATATAGCAAAGGAAAACTTTCCTGATATTCTGCAACTATTATTTACATAATCACAACCTAGGATTCAGGTTCTTATGCTATGATCAAGTGACAACATGATCGGTTGTGGAAAATGTTTCCGATGTGATATTATTTTCATGCTCTGTAGAGCATCGAAAGATAATACATTTTACTCAGTTTAATTTTCTGTCAAATGCAGTTATGTCTCCGTCATATTAAGAAGTGAATTAAATCTCAACACATCCGTATCTTATTTAGCTAATAAGATTGCTGAAAAGTTGATCTGTCACACTCAAAAGTGTAATTAAATTAGGAAATAAGACACTGAAGCAGTAGATCAGTTGTCACATTCGGGCAGCAATATAAGTGCTGATAGCCGAAGTAGATGGGATATAAAATACAGGCTGTCTACAGCTCAGAAAGCGTCTCTCGAAAAAGAGGAATTATTTATTGTTTAATATAAATCTGACTGTTAGGAAGTCATTTCTCAAAGTATTTGTCTCGAGTGTAGCCTTGTATAAAGGTCAAACATGGACGATAAGCAGTTGACACAAGAACAGAATAGGAGCTAACTGAAATGTAATGGTAGATCAAACTGCTGAAGAATAGGTATGCAGATGGTTTAATTAATGAGAAGATACTGAGTCGAATTAGAGACAGTAAAAAATATGGCACAACTTGACTAAAAGAAGTGATCAGTTGACAGGACATCTCCTGAGCCGTCAGCGAATCGTCCGTTTGGTAATGGAGAAAAAGTGTCGGGAGTAAAAATTGTAGAGGAACACCAAGTGATGAGTACAGCAAACAGGTTCAAATGAATGCAGGTTGAAATAGGTATTTGGAAGTGAAGGGGCTCGCACAGGATAGTGTAGCGTGGAGAGCTGCGTCAGACCAGTCTTCCAGCTAACGACGACAAAGACAAATAGTTACGACAATTGTAGTGATAACAGAAATAAAGTTATTTCACATTAATGTAATGGGACGGACGAAAACCTGAATCTTGCTGGCAGATGGAAACTGCGTGTCAGGCTGGGACTCAAACCCAGTCCTCCTCCTTTTGCGAACATCGCTCTCACCAACTGAAGTATCGAGATGTGAAGAACAATATGGGAATTGGGGTCCGCCTTGATCCAAAACATTTTTGTTGTTTAGTTATTCATTCCCCAAACTAGTTTCAGCGACAAATGTCGCCATAATCAGTGGGTTGTTTAAATCTGAAACGTACAGAAAATAGCATAATTATAAAACATTGTAAAACATTATTACATGTGTACTCTTTGTTTTTTAAATATTGTTTTCTGTGAATACTTTCATAATACTTTATTTATTATACATTACAGCGTGGTTTTAAGACTGTTGTCGCTGTCTCCGGCATATTTTCCGTTTTCTTCTGTTGCCTTTTTTCTCGGCATACATTGTGTCATCTGCAACTGTGTGAGCGGCTGTTAGTAATCAAATGCAAAAACGTGAATTTGCGTATGTCAGCGTTATGCAATAGGGATTGGGTAGTGTTGTGGATAAAGTATTGGTGTGTACTAAGTTGTTGCTTAGTTTCTCGTGTAGCTACTCAAGTTCGATGGACGGTTTGCCGCTACTTTGATAAACAGAAAAACATACGGACTACTTGAAACATTTGATATGTTAAGCGTTGTTTTCCCATGTCCTTTGCTAAAAAAAAAGCTACGGCATGGGCCACAACTGAAGGTAGTAGAGGTGTCCCTTTTTTTTTTCTCTCTATGAGAGTTGCTGTGTCGAGAGGAAGTGAAGGAATCTTGCCTGTTTTCACTAGATGAGGCATCGCGAGGGAAAATGCTAAATTTTCCAAGGATATGCTCCTCTTCTTTTCTGGATTTACCTCATTCGCGTGGAAAGTGATTTGAGCTCTTAACCATGGCAGTGTAGGATACGACCAGTGGCCATCTTCTTGTCACCCGTGCTATGGAATACTCACCTCCCAGCTGATCGGCTGTGTAGGCTCCTCCTTCCTTTGTTACGTTGTAATTCTTGCCTTACTGCTGGAAGTTTATCACTTACTCTCCTTTCTTGCCTTGAGCTTCTGTGGCCAAAACAGATGCAACGTAAAAGGAGCAGGAGTTTTCTGTAGTTCATCACAGCTCTCGTAATCTCCATACCTGTACCATCTGCTCTCCACAGTTCGATGACATTAGTGTGGTTTCCTTGCGTAATCCCAAAGCAATCCCACTAAAGCTATTATTTCACATCTTGTAGCCTTTTTTTGCATCCCTTTATCTGTAATACTGTACAGTTTCTTTCTTAGACTGAGTACACAAGTTTGTGTATCTTACTATTTTGTCAATCATTTCCAGTCTAAGTACTGTCCATTTCACTTGACACCTCTCTGGCAATACTTTCACCTTAGGAAATATTTTTAAAATATTCTTTCTTTAAGTTTTTTGGCCTCATTAGCACATAATTTATTCCATTTTCATGTTCCTCCCTCCCAGTAAAAATACAAACAGCGGAGAGTGACTATTCGCGGTCACCGTCTGAATTGTGTTCTCGTTCAGAGTCCGAATCGCGGTCACTTCGTGCGATAAGTTCTTCCTCTTCATCCTCAGTGACGTCACCGCTTTCGTTGCCTGGTTCGGTGTCGAACCCTGGATCCTCGTTGAGTGGCCACGCAGGCTCCTCGTCGTCGGTCAGCTTTTGTGTGGCCTGTAGAGGGTGACAGCGGCCCGCTTGCGGACAAAGGGTGACGAGATCTTGTATTATTCTAAGATGGCACACACGTTGTCTATTTTGCGTTACTACAGCTCACTTGGACGAATGACAACACAACTTACCACTGAGTTAGCTGAAGCAATAATGAAGATATAGATAACGCTCGCAATTTTATAACAACGATGTAACTTTTTTGTTTATTATGTAGAGAATTGTAGGAGTAAAGTCTTGTAAGGATTGGCAACTTCTTTAAGTGTTTGTAAATGTAAAATTGTGCACCTCAAAAAAAGCAGATAATAGTTATCATTCGATTACCATATCAGTGAGTCATAATTGGAATCAGTTAATTCACAGAAACGTGGTTGCTATACAGTCTGGACCGGAAGACTTGCTGTTATTAGATGATGTAAGTTGCTTCACTACTCCGAAAATATCGCCTCTAAATTAGTCATTTTGGGAACTGTTTTTGATTCGAATTCTGGAATATTTACTTCGTCTTCGTCGTACCACACACAAAGATTTTAAAGATTTAGTTGACAATGAAAGAGGAAAAAAATTCCAAATATCAACAGACGGCATTCATTGTTTTGTACATTCAAAAGTACTTCGTGCTTAATTCGCAGACCTGGAGCACGCGAAGAAATTGGTCGAATGTTTTATTTTTTGAAGGAGAAAGGAGTGCACGAACGAAACTTAGAACAACTCAAATCGAGTGCAGATTTCACATTTTAAGTGAACATGACTGCATATTGCTCATAGTAAGGCACTGCAAGGTAACTTTTTCTGATTTGATGGGTACGCATGTAAAAAGAAAATCGCGTTTCTGAAAGAGACACATTCTGACAAAGACTGTCCAGTTCCTAAGATAACTGGCGTTAAAAGAAATGCGAGGTTCGAAGAATACGTTGTGACCTAGAAAGAATTACAAGTGTAGTCTTATAAAGATTTTGAGTTGTTTAAAAGTTTGTCCACATTAACGTTCAGTTACGTATTAATACAGGTTATGAAACATCAGTGCTATTGTGCCAAGTTATTCTCTGCTTTTGTGTACATTTTTCTATAAAAACATGCCAGACAAATGTGGTGATTGCCTCAGAAATCTGAAGCATGGAGTGTGAAGACTGTCGGTTGTGGTTTCATTGGGGCGAATGTAGCGGCGAGGAAACGGGGTAGATAAAGACTCCTCCACGGCAATGTAGGTTATGTAGAAAGGACAGAAAAATCGCTGAACAGGAGTCGAAAATTTGTGCCCTTAAGGCGAATTTGGAATTATGTACGCTAAGGGAAGAGAAAGAGATGGGGTGCTAGGAAAAGGTAGAAGCGAAGGGTGAAAAAGGGAAACTGTTGAAAAAAGTTAGTAAATCGGATGTAGTGGAGGAAGGGCCTCACCCAGATGTAGTTGAATGTAGGTTGATGGAGAATATTAGCTTAAAGGAAAAAGACAGGTTGGGATCAAATCAGAATAGGAAAAGAAGAATGCTGCTTCTAGGCAGCAGTCATGGGAGGGGTATAGGCCAGGAGCTTCAGAAGGAATTAGTTTCAGCGCATCAAGTCACAAGTTTTGTGAAACCAAATGTTAGCCTTAGCCAGGTGCTCGGCGCTGTCGGCTTTAATAATGATGCTCGACCAGTCTTAACTCGCCTTTTCACCGGCACTAGTCTCTCGGTGATTGTTAACGGTTAACTCCCCCCCCCCCCCCCCCCGCCCCCAGATGGCGTTTACCCCAGGAGAGAAGCCCCTTATCCATGTCACTCTTGTTCTTGCTCTTAGAGCCCTTACTTCGCCGCCTCGCAATGCAATTACGTACGTGGACTATATTGGGGGAACCTTTTTCGGTCCATGCATACGCCAATGACGTCACGGTTTTAGTACGACATGGCGAGGACATACCGAGGCTTGAGGATACGTTGGATTCATTTTGTCGTCTCGCCGGTGCTCGCATAAATGATAGTAAATGCACGTTCCTACCGTTGAGAGGCTTAGATCATGTCGTTATTCCTTGGACGATGGTCGTCAATCGCCGTAAGGGATCTTAGTGGATCGCAATCCGATCAAAATGGCGTCACTAAATTGGCGTGAGGTTACGAGTCGTGTGCACGGAGCGATCCCTGAACATGAACGGCATTCTCTTAGCCTTCTTCACAAGGTACAGGTTTTAGAGACCTACGCCATCAGTAAACTATACATCGCACAGGTCTTCCCCCTTCCTGCGATGATGGCCCGCAGACTGAAACGGCTGTCTGGTCGATTCCTGTGGCGCCGTCATACCTTTCGTGTCCGGTATGAAGTCGTGGTCAGGCCTCGTAAGCTTGGGGGATTGGGTCTTTCCGATATCAAAGTGAAGACATCCATCTTATTCGTCCACTGCAATGTTTTAACCTATATGCGGGCTCCGCATTCAGTTACCTCTCCTTTACTTTCCCGTCTCCGGCTGGTCAGTTTGACCCTTCCTGTTGTTGTTGAACGGATTAATCCTAAATTGCGGCACATTCGTGAATACTTTCTAATTATCGGTATCTTAGGTCTGATATACTTTCTATGAGGCATATTACTACCAACATATTATCACCCCGTGGGCGTGCACCATGTCCCCTTTCTTCTGTTGAACTTGCTTCCCCGTCAACGTCTTAGAAAATGGTCTGGTCTCATCTTAGTCTTCCTGTATTGCCGATGGAGATTGCTTCAACGTGGTGTAAGGTCACTCACCGTCTGATACCAACAAGTGATCGTCTTTTCCGTATCGGCCTTCGTCCGACTGATCAGTGTGAGGGCTGTCATCAGGCTGACACCTTGCTTCACAGGCTTGTTGCTTGCGGACGGGATGATTGGCTCTGAGTCAGTCGTCAGCTAGCTTTCCTCACTCGAGGGCCTGAAACCACTTTCCCAGACGACACTGTCCTACATCCAGACGTATCCTCTTTTCCCCAGATGAAAATGATCACGATTGTCTGGCTCTTGGGTTACTATGTTCACTATGTCATTGAGGGCGGGAATGACCTAAATCCCCGCGCTTTTCACCATTATCTGACAACTGTGCATTGGAAATGGCAGCGATTGCCATGATACCGAACGCTTTTTGCGAATATGCTCATTCTTGTGTTTAATCGACAGGCTGTTGGTTAAATTCCCCTGTGGTCCTTGTTTCTTCCCTGAGCTTGAGCCCCCTCCCTTCTAGCTTAGTTTTGTCACTTCCCACATGCACATAAAAAAATTGAGCAAAAGGGTGGGATAATAGGTTAGTCTTCCCATCAAGAATTTAATAATTGTTTGTGCTTGAACTAATTAGTTGATTTTCTTTTTTGCAGCTGATATTAAATGATGGTTTCACTATGGTTGTCTGATTTTCATCAAAATGCCAAGTCAATCTGATAATAATAAAAAAAGTTGGTAGAGCACATGCCTGCGAAAGGTCAAGGTCCTGAGTTCGAGTCTCGGGCTGGCACACAGTTTTAATCTGCCAGGGAGTTTCATATCAGCGCACACTTTGCTGCAGAGTGACAACCTTACTCTGCATTTACCAATCATTTCTTAAGTGTATGTGAAAGAATTGGTGAGAATAGTTGCAAAGAAAAAGCCAAACTGTACATGGAAGAGTCAGTTGTGAGAAATTTCAGTCATTAATTTTCACCTAGAAACCTCTTCTGAAAAAGAAATATCATTAAATTTTTGATAAATCAATGTCTGTTGGAGCAGGTGACACCACTAACAAGATATAAAAACAATGTGGGGCAGTTACAGCTGATGTTCTGAGTCACATATATAATGCATCAGTAATGCAAGCTATTTTCCTAGCCAGGTTAATATATCCCTCCGTCAAGCTACTGTACAAAAAATGGGGCAACACAGATGTCAATAATTTTTGGCCAGTATACTTGCTTACAACATTTTCAAAAATCGTCGAGAACAAAATGTACTCAAGAGTGGTTAGCCATCACAACCGTGAAGGGATTCTTAGTAAATCGCAACTGGGATTTCAAAATGCTGTTCCAGTGAGACAGCAGCATACAGTTTCACTGCTCACGTAATAGAATATTTAAGTAGTAAAACACCAGCACTAGGAATTTTCTATGACTTATCAGAAGCATTTGACTGTGTTAACCATGATATCAGAGAAATTACAATTCTACGGTATAAATAACAGCATATGACTGGTTTAAGTCAAATCTACATAACAGGAAGCAAAACGTTTATTTATATGGTTTCATTGATTTACAGAAGTTTTCCATTTTATGTAACTGGTGTGAAATTACACTAGGTGTTCCACAAAGTTCAATCATGGTTCTCCTGTTCTGAATGTACATGAACGACACCCCTTCTTATCTGAAACAAGAAGCTAAACTGACACTGCTGATGATGCAACCATCACTATTAAACCTGTAAAAGAAACACCAGTGGGAAATGATACAAATAATGTCTTTGGAAAAGTTGTTAATTGGTGGGCTGAATTTTGGAAAAAGACAGTATATCCAGTATTCTACTGCAAGGGATACAGTTCCTTCAATAAATATAACACTTCAGCAGAAGTCAGTAGTCAGGGTAGACCATACCAAGTTTTTGGGTGTACATATAGATGAGAATCTTAATTGGAAAATTATATTTAGGATCTCATAAAGCGACTAGGTTACAGAACTTTTGTAATCAGAATAACTGCCAATTTTGAGTGACCTAGGGTAGCAAGCTAACATATTTTGCACATTTTCACTCTCTGCTGTAATGGGGAACAATATTTTGCGATGACTCAACGCCTAGGCAAAAGTATTCACGGCTCAGAAAACCAAAAAAAAAAAAAAAAAAAAAAAAAAAAAAGGTTAGAATAATGTGTGGAGCTTACTGTCGCACATCTTGGAGGCATCAGTTTAAAAGGTTAGGAATTATTACAACAGCGTGACGGTGCATTTATTCAGTAATGAAATTTGTTCTCAGCAACAGGAACCAAGTTAAAATCAACAATGACATTCATGATTACAATACCAGAAGAAAGAAAGACTTACACTATCCTCTACATAATCTGTCTTTGCCACAGAAAGTGGTAGAATATGCTGCTATAAAACTCTTCGATAAATTACCAGATGATTTAATATGTCTGACAGACAGCAGTAATGGTTTCAGAAATAAAGTGACAACTGTTTCCATACAATAGATGAATTCTTGACTAGGAATAAATAAACCCGTAGGTATAATATTGCATTTTGTTCCATTTAAGGGAATGGGGTAGATACTAAAAATTTTAAGCTTTTAAGAAAAAATAAGAACCATTTGTCATGTGTGCATTTCTTATGCACTTGACATCATCATGGTTACCGTGAGATTGATCAATGGAACACGTCACTAACGAGGTAACTAACTAACAGTGTCAGTCTCACAACTTTTCTGAACTGTTTTCGAGACTGTTTGCCATTTCAGTTGTTTGCACCCCTGTACATGTGTAGATGTAACTGAGTGATCTGCAAGGTAATTCCAGTTACTGCTTTCCTCAAGTAGAGTTCCCACGTCTCTATAATGACTTTACAAAAGTTCTACAGTAACCATTTTTGTGACTAAACAAGTCACGATTACTCAGCAACTTGAGTGCGAAATTCTGTGTCTTCGTCTGCCTGTATGCCAGTAGTTTGAACCAGGCAATAATTATATATTGTTTCAGTGCTCTAAAAATAATTAAACAATGCTGATAACTTGTTTTGTTTGTGAGCTATATTGCTGAGAAATGTGAAACATAGAACTAAGTCGTGTGCTGTGCAACTGCACTGCCTTTTAATTATGGCGCATTTGCAGTTCTCCCCTCTACCCCTTCTTCACGCTCAGACAGCGTGGCGTGGTGGTGGGGGAAATATGAAACGAGGCTGACTCCTTTGGCACTTGTGCCCGGGCATGGTCGGTGAGCCGATGTCTTGGCCGCCCTTTCTCTAAATATTTCTCACATTTCTACACACTTCGTTTCTTTCGTGATTCCTACAAACACTAACAACCATACTCTTACTGGTAACTAATTTGAATACAATCTGCTGGTAAATTTTGCTTAATGGGTATGAGGCCACCGTCCAAGGCATATTTCTGTGCCTAAGATTTCGTCTCCTAAATCTGGAGGCACCACCAAAGACACTCCAGAGGAAGTAAGCACTGAGACATCAGTAACTTAACGAAATATGAAAAGGAACCTCTCCGAGATTTTAATTTTGATATATTCAAGAACTTCCAGCAGATAAAGGTAACGCTACAATGCTAATCAAATAATGACACTACTCCAGTAAAACTGGGGTTGTATTACAGCCAGAAAGGTACAGGGAGATTAAAAGAAATCCCACAACAGAAATACTTAGGGTAATGCATCAGTCAGTAAAAGCGGATTTGATTTCTCCCACCAAGAAGAAATGTCTTATCAAATCAGAACTGGTCCCACCAAGATTGTTTGGTGTGCCAAAAATTCACAAACTCATCATTCCATTAAAGAACAGTTGCTAGTGCTATGGACTGTCTGACAAACGTGACTGCCAAATACTTGACCAGCCTTCTCCTGCCCTCTGTAACAAAAAAAGACATTTATAGAAAAAAATAAAATCCTGCCATATTTTGTCCAATTTGTGCAGTAGATCTTCAAAATCCAGACCTGGTTGGTCCCTGCCTATATTGCTACAATTATTGTCAATTAGGAAGAGGTCTGGGCACCGTGCTGGCCAAGGTAGGATTTGGCAAGTCCAAAGACAAAAAAGTTAGCTATGGATGGCTTACCATGAAGGGCAGCAAAATGGGCTGCACACGAACTGGTGTGCTGTGAGGGTGCCATAGATGACAACCAAAGAAGTCCTGCTGTGAAAACAAATGACACCCCTGAGCATCACTCCAGGCTGTCACACCATATGGCGGACAACAGTAAGATTGGTAACCCAAGGCTATCTGGGGCGTCTCCAGGCCAGGAATCTCATTGACTGGAACAGTCTTATGTGACGAGCCCCGCTTCTAACTGAGCCCCAGTGCCCAGGAAAGGCGTGTCTGGAGTCGCCTTGGAGACTGGGGGATACCAACGTGACTGTCGCCTGCCATAAGGCACAGGAACCAGGAGCGCTGGTCTGGTGTGCCATTCACTTTCACAGCAGGACCGCTTTAGTAGTCACCCGTACAGCAGAGCGATACGCCGACGATATTCCACGTCCAGTTTTGCTGTCTTTCATTTCAGCAAAATAATTTCCCGCCCATACTCGGCGAGAGGTTCTACTGCTTGTCTTCGTGCCCGCCAAACACACCTCGACAAGAAAGGTCGGCAAATCTCTCCCCAACTGAGAACGTTTTGGGCATACTGGGCAGGGTTCTCCAACCATCTCGGGATTTTCATAATCTATCCTGCCAGTTGGACATAATTTCGAACGATATCCTTCAGGTGGACATTCAACAACTTTGCCAATAAACGGGAAGATGAATAACTGCTTGCAGAAGGACTAGATGTGGACCAAAGCGTTATTGACTGTGCTCAGTTTGTGAGGCTCTCTCTCTAGAATAAATCATTCAGTTTTTCTGAAACTGTATTCATTTGTTTGTCTGCTTGTGTACATCACGTCTACCGATTTCCGTCCCTTTAAGATGATTCCTTTGTGGCGCGTCATTTTCATTTCTTTTTTCTCGTCGTAGAATGAATTTTGGCAAAGAACAGGTATGATCGCTTTAAATATTCTTTCACAATGACATATTTTCGATAGGACCACAAACTATTTGGAAAACTGGTAGTGTGACTACGAGAAACACACTCAGCACAGTTAAACCGGAGTTTTATATGTAAAACTGGTAGGAACATCTCACTAGTCCACCAAGAAAAACCTTTGTCGTTAGACTTGTTACTTCATTATACAGCCTCATGGAGAAAAAGGACACAGAATTTCTAAATTTTCCAAAAAATTTTAGTTATAAGATGAAATCCTGAACAGAAAGAAATTGAAATATTTTACACTGTACAGATGCTTAGAGAATCCATAGATGTTAGGCATAGAATGTCTGCAGAAACCTCACTCACACATGTCGATACATTCAAAAAAATTCCAATCATTGTCCCAAACTGGAAAGAGCAGTTGGGGGCTGGGCTTAAATAATCTGTCACCACAGTAGTTGGAGGATCACCCCAACCATTTAAACACTACTTTCAGAAGAAATGATTAATCTGAGATTGCAATATCTGCTTACAGATATGGAGCTAATCATCAAAAGGACCAAAGATCTATTCCCATTAGTAAAAGCAGTCACCGTCCACATCATCAGAGTGCAGTGTTTATGCGAATAACAAAGGAGCGTGAGGGTTCTGAACACTGTAAAGGATGTATGGCCAGAATTTGCAATAGGAGGATTATATAAATTGTCTTGCACACACGGTCAAACACACATAAGTACGAGAAGCAACTTTAACGAAAAGGAGAATGACTGAAATTAGACGAGTTGCTGGCCTTAGTATTGAATACAGAGACCAGGCAAACCGGCAGAGGCTCGACAACAGACGCACTCGTGACCCTGCACTCTTAAGCACCCGTGTGATGACATCACAGCCCGACTGTGGCGTGGATGCGTATAAACAGTTCGGCTTGCTGAGTTTATAGAAGTTTCAAACTGCTGCCTGAGCCTTCATACCCTCTGAAGATGTCTCCAACATTTGAATACGAAAGGTTAGAGACCTTTCCCACGTTCTTTTTTTTTTGTAGTCTTCAGTCTTCTGATTGCTTTGTAGCTGTCCGCCACGAATTTCTGTCTTATGCCAACCTCTTCATCTCAGAGTAGCACTTGCAACCTACGACCTCAATTATTTGCTCTATGTATTCTCCAATCTCTGGCTTCCTCTACAGTTTTTTCCCCCTACAGCTCCCTCTAGTACCATGGAAGTCATTCCCTCATGTCTTAACAGATGTCCTATCATCGTATCTCTTCTCCTTGTCAGTGTTTTCCACACATTCCTTTCCTCTTCGATTCTGCGCAGAACCTCCTCATTCCCTACCTTTAAGTCTACCTAATTTTCAACATTCGTCTGTAGAACCTCATCTCAAATGCTTCCATTCTCTTCTGTTCCTGTTTTGCCACAGTCCATGTTTCACTACCATTCAATGCTCTGCTCCAAACATACATTCTCAGAAAATTCTTCAACAAATTAAGGCCTGATACCAGTAGTCTTCTCTTGGCCAGGGATGCCCTTCTTGCCAGAGCTAATCTACTTTTGATGCCCTCCTTGCTCCATCCGTCATTGGTTATTTTACTGCCTAGGTAGTAGAATTCCTTAGTTTCATCTACTTCGTGACCGTTAATCCTCATGTTAAGTTTCTCTCTGTTGTCATTTCTGCTACTTGTCATTAGTTTCGTCTTTCTTCGATTTACTCTCAATTTATATTCTGTACTAATTAGACTGTCCATTCCACTCAGCCCACCATGTAATTCCTCTTCACTTTTACTCAGGATAGCAATGTCATCAGCGAATTGTATCACTGATACCGTTTAATCTTGAATTTTAATCCCACTCCCGAACCTTTCTTGTATTTCCACCATTGCTTCTTCGAGGCACAGATTGAAAGTAGGGGCGAAAGACTACATCCCTGTCTTACACCCTTTTTAATCCGAGTACTTCATTATTGGTCGTCCATTCTTATTATCCCCACTTCGCTCTTGTACATTTTGTGTGTTACACGTCTTTCTCTATAGCTTATCCATGTTTGTCTCAGAATTTCGAATATCTTACACCATTTTACATTGCTCAGCGCCTTTTCCAGGTCGACAAATCCTATGAATGTGCCTCCATTGTTCTTTAGTCATTCTTGCCTCTCTGGTGCATTTACCTTTCCTAAAGCCAAACTGATAGTCATCTAACGCCTTCTCAATTTTCTTTCCCATTCTTCTGTACATTATTCTTGTCAGCAATTTTGATGGATGAGCTGTTAAGCAGAGTTTTCGATAATTCTCGGACTTGTCTGCTCTTGCAGTCTTAGGAATTATGTGGATGATATTTTTCAGAAAGTCAGGTGGTATGTCGACAGACTCATATATTCTTCACACCAACGTGAATAATCGTTTTGTTGCAGTTCCCCGAATGATTTTGGAAATCCTGATGGAATCATATCTATGCCTTCTGAATTATTTGATCTTAAGTCCCTCCAAAGCTCTTTTAAATTCTGATTCTATTACTGGATATCCTATTCTAAATCGACTTTTGCTTCTTCTGCTTGTATCACATAAAACAAATCTTCCCCTCATAGAGGCTTTCAATGTACTCTTTCCACCCTTCTGTACCCTCATCTGCATTTAACAGTGAAATTCTCACTGTACTCTTAATGTTATCACCCATATTTTGATTTCACTCAAGGTTGCTTTGACTTTCCTGTATGCTTACTCATTCCTTCCAACAATCATTTCTTTTTCGATTTCTTCACACTTTTTAGACAGCCATTTCGTCTTAGATTCCCTACACTTTCTGTTTATTTCATCCCTCAGTGACTTGTATTTCTGTATTCCTTAATTTCCCTGTACATTTTTGAACTTCCTTCTTTCATCATGTATAATACAATAAATACTTGAGTTATTTCTTTTATTACCCATGGTTTCTTCGCAATTACTTTCTCTGTGCCTCTGTTTTCCTTTCCAACTTTCTGTGATTGTGCTTTTCAGAGATGTCCATTCCTCTTCAACTGTACTGCCTACTGGGCTATCCCTTATTGCTGTATCCATAGCGTTACAGATCTTCAAGCGTATCTCGTCATCCCTTACTGCTTCTGTAACTGACATCTTTGCATATTGATTCTTCTTGACTGATCTCTGATACTTCAAAATACTCCATCATTACTACATTGGATATGAGTATATATCTGCTTTTGTGTACGCCTTACAATCCAGTATCTGATTTCGAAATCTCTGTCTGACCATGATGTAATCTAACTGTAGACTCCCCATATCATCAAGCCTTTATTAATTATACATCCTCCTCTTGTGATTAAGAGTATTCGCTATTACTAGCTGAAATTTATTACAGAACTGAGGTAGCTTTTCTCCTGTCTCACTCCTTGTCCCAAGCCCATATTCTCTGGTAACCATTTCTTCCAGGTCTTCCCCTACAACTGAATTCCAGTCCCCTATGACTAATAGAGTTTCATCTCCCTTTACGTACTGTATTACCCTTTTCATTATCTTTATATACTTTCTCTATCTGTTTATTTTCAGCTTCCGATGTCGGCATGTATATCTGAACTATCGTTGTCGGTGTTGGTTTGCTGTCGATTGTGATAAGCACAGCTCTATCACTGAACTGTTCACTGTAACACACACTTTGCTCTACATTCCTATTCATAATAATCCCACTCCCGTTATACAAGTATCAAAAAACATTTTGGATCACCTGGTTCCCAGAACTCCTGAAGACAGACGTTGACTGTGGATATTGTATCATAGACACAGTCCCTTTGACAGTTCAGAGATTTCACTAAACCCGCCCAAACATGTAAACAACCATGCATGAGCAGTGCCTATCAGATGGAGGGAGTCCGACAGCCGATCAGTTGCAGTCATTCCACCAAGAACACAGCTCATGTTGTCTGTAGTTCAACATTGCCTAGACAGTCAATACCGCGGTTCGATCGCGTCCGCATTGTTACTTTGTGCCACAAAGGGCTCGCAACAAGAGAAGTATCCAGGCATCTCGGAGGACATACAGAGAGACAGGAACTGTCAATGACATGCCTCGCTCCTGCCGCACAAGGACTACTACTGAGGGAATGACCGCTGCCTACGAATTATGGCTCGGAGGAACCCTGACAGCAACGCCTCCATTTTGAATAATGCTTTTCTTGCAGCCACTGGATGTCGTGTTACGACTCAAACTGTGTGCAGTAGTTTGCATGATGTGCAACTTCACTCCCGACGTCCATGGCGATGTCCATATTTGCCACCACTACACCATGCAGTGCGGTACAGATGGGTCCAACAACATGCCGAATGGATCACTTAGGACTGGCATCACGTTCTCTTCACCAATACGTTTCACATATGCCTTCACCAGACAATCGTCAGAGACGTGTTTGGAGGCATCCCAGCCAGGCTGAACGCCTTAGACACACTGTCCAGCAAGTGGAGCAAGCTGGAGATTCCCTGCTGTCTTGGGGTGGCTCAAAATGGTTCAAATGGCTCTGAGCACTATGGGACTTAACATCTATGGTCATCAGTCCCCTAGAACGTAGAACTACTTAAACCTAACTAACCTAAGGACAGCACACAACACCTAGTCATCACGAGGCAGAGAAAATCCCTGACCCCACCGGGAATCGAACTGGGGAACCCGGGCGTGGGAAGCGAGAACGCCACCGCACGACAACGAGCTGTGGACTCTTGGGGTGGCATTATGTGGGGCCGACGTATGCCGTTGGTGTTGGAAGGGGCCGTAACGGCTGTACGATACGTAAATGCCATCCTCTGACAGATAGTGCAACCACATCGGCAGCATATTGGCGAAGCATTCGTCTTCATAGACGATAGTTGCACCCCCATAGTACACATCTTGTGAATGACTTCCTTCAGGATAACGACATCGTTCGACTAGAGTGGCCAGCATGTTCTCGAGACATGAACCTTATTGAATATGCCTGGGATAGATTGAAAAGGGCTGTTTATGGGTGACGTGACCCAGCAAACTCTCTGAGGGATCTTCGCCGAATCGCCGATGAGGAGTGGGACAATTTGGGACAACAGTGCTTTGATGAACTTGTGGATAGTATGCCACGACGATTCCAGGCATGCATCAATGCAAGATTACCTGCTACTGGACCAGTGGAGTGGGCTATTCACTGGCAAGCACAGGTTCGAATGTACCGGTGTGTACAGCAATCTGGACCACCACCTCTGAAGGTCCGCTGTTTGGTGGTACAACATGCAGTGTGTGGTCTTCATGAGCAGTAAAAAGTGTGGAAATAATGTTTATGCTGAGCTCTATTCCAATTTTCTATCTAGGTTCCGGAACTCTCGGAACCGAGGTGATGCAAAACTTTTTTGATGTTTGTAATATTTTCTGCTACTGTTGATATTACCATATACTCATCTAACCAGAAATCCTTGTCTTCTTTCTATTTCACTTCACTGACCCCTACTATATCTAGATTGAGCCTTTCCATTTCCCTTTTCAGGTTTGCTAGCTTCCTTATCACCTTCAGTCTTCTGACATTCCACGCCCCGACATCAGAACATTATCCTTTCATTCATTATTCAACCTTTTCCTCGTTTTCATCTCCCCCTTGGCAGTCTGTTCCCAGAGATCCAAATGGGGGCTATTCCGTAACTTTTGCCGATAGAGAGATGATCATGACACTTTTTCAGTTACAGGCAACATGCCGTGTGGATACACGTTATATGACCTTAATGAATTGTTTTCCATTGTCTTCTGCATCCTCATGCAGCTGATCATTGCTGATTGTTCCGCCTTTGGGGCACTTTCCCACCTCAAGGGCAAGACAGGGTGTCTCTTATGCTGGAAGTCTTCGGCGACCAATGCTGATTATTAATGAAAATTTAAGCACTGTCGGGTATCGAATCCAGGAACGAGGACTTTTGGATTGCTAATCAAAGGCGCTACTTACAGAGCAGCTACACCAGTGTCGGGCACCCATCCACAATAGCAGCCCAAAATATGACCGACTTGTCTCCCAGCTGAACCCATGGACAGAGACGTGCACCGATTGCTGGTAACCTACACAGCCTTGTATGACGAGCCCCAGGCGTCATTCGAACCTGTGCTTGACGGTGAATAGAAGCCCACTCCACTGGCCCAGGTTCCGTTTCACGTGATCTCTTAGCCAATTTCTTTGCACTCCAAGGTCCTAGGTAGTTTTTTTTTGTTGTTGTTCATAATGGGCGCCTAGGAACCAAATTCATCGACTGCAGCTGGCTATTTACTGGTTGAAATTAGTATTATATTAATGCCTTCAGTTTCTGACGGGCATTGATATATATCATCGGGGGCAGGTGAAAATGTGTGCCCCGACCAGGACTCGAACATGGGATCTCCTGCTTACATGGCAGACGCTCTATCCATGTGAGCCACCGAGGGCACAGAGGATATTGCCACTGCAGGGACTATCTCGCACACGCCTCCCACGAGACCCACATTCTCACCTTTCATGTCCGCACACTACAGTCATAGTGACCCACCCCAACGCACTCATTACTCGTGGAAGACATTCTTACCAAGTCCCGTAAGAGTTCGGGGAATATGTGTGCATCTGCACAGAAGAAAAAGGTCATGACCGGTATTGCCAGAACTATATACTTATATGGATGTGGTGTCTGTTCTTACGGACATGTCCTGCAACTACTTCCTTAATTACCTCGGTGTCTCACTTTGCCTGTCACTGTCACCTATGCAGCTCTGCGCGAACCTATGAAAGTCGTTTAAAGTCCTATCCTAAATAAGCTGAACCACATTTCTAGAAACTGCTGGGGTGGAAATGCAGACAAACAATAGAACGCTGTAATTTCTCTTGCATATTGAGCTGCTGCATATTGTGTTAAAGCGAGCGAGAACAGCGCTCATACAATTAACACGAGAGGGGCCATGTTGGCTATTAATGGCACTGCTACAACAGCTCCAGCTTATTGGTTACCTGTTCCATCCAGTTTTGTCTATGCTAATCTCACAATCAAAGATGCCGAGATGCTAATTCTCGAGACAGAGTCCAGTAACAGTTCAGTTCTAAATAGCAGAGACCACCAACTGAGTAAGGCTGCACAGTATGGTCTTTCTTGTCACGAAAGCTCAAGATTCAACCTCATCCAAATGGCACACAGGAGACCTGGCTACGTCTTGAAAAAGTGGGTTCATAGTGGAAGCGCTGCCTGTGACTGTGGTGCCGAGGAGCAGACGGTGAGGCATGTTGTGGGGGAGCGCCCACTCCGTGTGTTTAAAGGTGGTCTGGCGTGCTTGTCCTGTCGTTGTCCTGGCTGCATGTTTGTATGTGAATTCTTGTGTTTCATGAGAGACGATCACTCCACCAGAATATGTCAGAAGACTTGTATACCAGTCATAATTTACGCCAGAATACTTGTCTGACACCTTGATTCGACACTAATCTGGTGACCTCTATCAATGAGAAACGTAAAACCTGGAGAAAGGTCACGTTGAGTTTAGTATTCGCTGTTCTATTCTACAAAATACAGTCAACTTTCAGAATATCATCTGTTACATCTGCTGGCTCCGTTTTGTTTTGAAAGGTTGAACAACATGGAATGGAACATTACAACGCTGCAGAGGGATGATCTGAGGCATGACGTCGTGTCCCAGTCACTGCGTGCTGTTCGGAGGATCACAAGAGCCGTGGTCGCCAGGGAAAGATGTGAGAGCCGCCGTCTACGTATTTACAAGTGGAGGGACTTGAACAAAACTGGTGAGTATCTTATATGGGAGTACGTTATTGATAAATAAAGCGTGAAGTGCTCCTTAAGGTATTCTATAAAAAATCCCATAAAAGTTAATGGACACATGATGATGGAGTTGCGACGGACTGAAAACTCTGTCCAAATTATACATAGAAATAAAAACATTAGATCTAAATAATAACAGCACTGGAGAAAAGAAACAGTTATCTACTGACAACCGATCACATCCAACACGGGAAGATCACCAACTGGGTCTCATATAAAAAAAGCAGACTTGCAAAATATTAGCCCGAACTATAGAAAGATTAAGGAAAGGCAAACCTACGTTTCTAGCATTTGTAGACTTAGAGAAAGCTTTTGACAATGTTGACTGGAATACTCTCTTTCAAATTCTAAAGGTGGCAGGGGTAAAATACAGGGAGCGAAAGGCTATTTACAATTTGTACAGAAACCAGATGGCAGTTATAAGAGTCGAAGGGCATGAAAGGGAAGCAGTGGTTGGGAAGGGAGTAAGACAGGGTTGTAGCCTCTCCCCGATGTTGTTCAATCTGTATATTGAGCAAGCAGTAAAGGAAACAAAAGAAAAATTCGGAGTAGGTATTAAAATTCATGGAGAAGAAATAAATACTTTGAGGTTCGCCGATGACATTGTAATTCTGTCAGAGACAGCAAAGGACTTGGAAGAGCAGTTGAATGGAATCGACAGTGTCTTGAAAGGAGGATATAAGATGAACATCAACAAAAGCAAAACAAAGATAATGGAATGTAGTCGAATTAAGTCCGGTGATGCTGAGGGAATTAGATTAGGAAATGAGGCACTTAAAGTAGTAAAGGAGTTTTGCTATTTGGGGAGCAAAATAACTGATGATGGTCGAAGTAGAGAGGATATAAAATGTAGACTGGCAATGGCAAGGAAAGCGTTTCTGAAGAAGAGAAATTTGTTAACATCCAGTATTGATTTAAGTGTCAGGAAGTCATTTCTGAAAGTATTCGTATGGAGTGTAGCCATGTATGGAAGTGAAACATGGACGATAAATAGTTTAGACAAGAAGAGAATAGAAGCTTTCGAAATGTGGTGCTACAGAAGAATGCTGAAGATTAGATGGGTAGATCATGTAACTAATGAGGAAGTATTGAATAGGATTGGGGAGAAGAGAAGTTTGTGGCACAACTTGACCAGAAGAAGGGATCGGTTGGTAGGACATGTTCTGAGGCATCAAGGGATCACCAATTTAGTATTGGAGGGCAGCGTGGAGGGTAAAAATCGTAGAGGGAGACCACGAGATGAATACACTAAGCAGATTCAGAAGGATGTAGGTTGCAGTAGGTACTGGGAGATGAAAAAGCTTGCACAGGATAGAGTAGCATGGAGAGCTGCATCAAACCAGTCTCAGGACTGAAGACCACAACAACATAGATCTCGCGCGAAGATTTGTGCCATAGTTCTGAGAGTACGCAGTTATAGCCTTCTGAACACATAGCTTTTCGACGCTCGTGTACGACTTGTTTCTGACACTCTCCAGCCCACTGCGGTCGACCATTGTCAGAGCATGAACTACTGTACGGTAGGTACAATGAGTGAGAGGTTTGTGTTTATAATGTCGGTGAACCAACAAGCGATAGTGTCGCACCTCCAGGACCAGTATACAGTGACGATCAAATTGCAATGATTAAACCTCAAAGCTCGTGAAAGTTGTGACTGGTAATGATCGTTACATGTGGCTATTCGTCTAACTCTTACACGCAAGAAATGAAAGTGCGCAAGTGTTTCTTTCTGATATTATTTCTACATTGTAATTTACTAGTAGTAATCATAGAGAACATCTGGTAAATGTAGACAACAAAAGCTGATTGACGGTAGAGTCTTCTTTATGAGAGGATGACGGTGACAATGATGGCGATTCGCTTTCACAAAAAACCACTTTCGTCAAACGATTTCATTGATACAGTGGAACACAGACGTAAAATCAAGAATTGACTGATTAAGCTTGCTTTGAAGATGTAATATTGTCAGATTTGACCTTGCCCCTGACCACAACAGAGATCTATGTATCAGTGTGTGTGTTTTATATAAAACTGCTTGAGAATATCAGTACTAGAATATCGCTAAACAATGTTGATCATATATGTGCATGAGATTGACATACTATCTGCTCATATTGCTTACCTGTTTTACATGTTAAACAACATGTGTTCCACTTGTAGAACAAAGTTTCGAAACACATGGGGCAGGCGTGACTGGTTCCACTCACCTCCTCCCACGCTTTCAACATGAAGCGAGTATGAGGGGTCTGGATGTCACCCCGCTCCCCCCCCCCCCCCCCCCCCTTTCCCTGTACAGTAGCCTGCGCTCGTGCATTAGGCAGTTGAAGTGGGAAGGAGCCAGTGACAGGCAACCTGCACGTGCAAAAGGTTAAAAGCAGTGCATTAAAGAAGTCTTCATTTAATATTATCATAATTATGGACATTTATTTTAAGAGGGAGCGGGTGTTCGGTTGCTATGGTTGAGATCTTGCAAGTGTACCTTTTTCTCCTTAAAACACAAGGTCAAGTTGGTTGTGTTTACTTGGAAGGTTACAAATAATAAACATGAAGGATGAGGACAGATTTCAGTCGATGTCAGATAAGGAGAGATCATGCCAACACAGCAGTAGAGCACACCGCCTCTAGCCTTGACAAGGGCCTGAGTTCACCGACAGAGAGACTCCACAAGTCTCTCCAGCTGTGTCGTGCTCAGCTGACGTCACTCAGCAGATCCCGTAGAGCTGCCAGATCGCAGGGACATTGAGACCTTCACTGTCCACACGCTTGTTACAGACATTTCCTGTCAATCGAATCGTTTAGCGGGCATATGGGGACGTGACAGGACGCCTGAGTGGTCGTAAAGCCAGGAGCGCGTCCACGCAGATCTGTGATCACGGCTGCTGTCTCGGGAGAGTCCACAGGATACTCAGCATGAAGCCAGGGCACCGGTCCGCAATTAAAAGATGTGATGTGATGCGCTCTAGACTGCACGTACACGTAATATGAGCATAAATCTCTGACACGTGATCTTCTAAGACTCCTGTCCGTTGTCATTCTGATAAAAGCGAGAATGGAGCAAGGTGGCGCCATTTTATTCCGAAATTTTCAGATCTTTGAGGCCATCGGGTGTCGCGTGTGGCCCGCTGACACACATACGCTCCAGAGGGTACGGGGATCCACTACACGATGGCATCCCCAGCAGGACAGACACTATGAGTCGCAAGAAAGGGTAGAGCCGGTGGCCTTAGAGATAGTTTAAAGTTGATAACAAGCACTAGCGGATTTTGGCACATTTATTTACTTCTTTACGCGTTTATTTCACGTGATAAAATTAAGGCGCTCGTGCACTCTCTTACACATAACCTGACACCTTAGTGAGTCAACACCACAACAAGCGTGGTACACGAGCAGCACGCAATAGTGATAATTATACTACTACAACTAATAACAACAACAACAACAATTACAATGCAGACAGATATGAACACACGTTTCTCTTGATGGGATATGCACAACTGTTGATATTCATCACCAGTGATAAAATTAAATACAGTTGGAAAACTTTGCAACAGTAGCTTGTTTTATCATTGATGACAGAAATTAATGTAAATTCCATATGTTATGCTTTATATCAGAATACACATACTTCAAAAATTGTAGCTCTGCATTTCTGACATAGATGTAAAACAGCGTAAAACATCGATTTTTGGAGCAACTGTTTCAAACATGTGGATGCATTAATTTTACATGTTTCTTCGCCTTTCTCTTAACAAACTACATAATGACAAAAAATATCAAAGTTTTACGTACTCCAATTTCGTAACATTATGGCTGCAGTACAAACAATCATGATCGCATACCAGATTTAGCCTTGCAGCGGAGTGGAAGAGAGCGGAGTCCCTTTCTCTCTCTCTCTCTCTCTCTCTCTGTCCCATTTGTTTTAACTTGCAACAGTCGCTAGCTATCGCAAACTCTTGCTTCCCCACAGCAGGAATACTTAGAAAAGGGTCGAGGCACAGGAAAGTACCAGCCTTAGGTTACGTCCGGGTCACACAGAAATTTGACTGTGAGGCATACCCAGATATAACCTGAGATGTCCATTGAATAGCGATGAATTATGGACTGAAGATGAAGGGAATGGTCTGGAAGAATAAATACGGAAAGGAATGGCACATTGAAGTTCAAGACAATCATGAAATGCATCTGAATTTCTCTTAGGCTGTAGATACAACGTTTACGAATGCCACACAGGCAGGATAGACATTATGAACAGCGCATCCTAGAAGTTGGAGAAAAAAAGATAAATACAAGGTGTTAACGGAAAAGAAACGTTGCGAAACAGAAAAAAAACACTTCAGTTGAAGTGTGAAGAAGAAACAACAATTGGAATGGAAGACACTGGAGATCCGATATAAGAGTCATACCTTAACACAGATTTGGAACGCAGAAGCAATAGGTAACATATCTTCGTATTTACCGAAACCATCGGCGGAAGCGTCAACCGAGAACTACACAAGTTGGCGTGTAGACTATACGAGAATGGCGGTATACCGTTAGGTTCAATTCTATAGACAAGAGCAGATACTTGCGAGGCCTATCGCACAATTAGCATAACACCTCATCTATCAAATTTGTTGACAGGAATAATACACTATGCGATCAAAACTATCTGGACACCTGGCTGCAAATGACACAAGTTCGCGGCGTCCTCCATTGGTAATGCTGGAATTCAGTAAGGTGTTGGCCCACCCCTTAACCTTGATTACAGCTCTCATTCTCGCAGGCATCCGTTCACTAAGGTACCGGAAGGTTTCTTGGGGAATGGGTGCCCATTCTGCACGGAGTGCTGCACTGAGGACAGGTATCGATGTCGGTCGGTGAGGCCTAGCACGAAGTCGGCGTTCCAAGACGTACCGAAGGTGTTCTGCAGGCCAGGACTCTGTGCAGGCAGTCAATTACAGGGACGTTATTGTCGTGTAACCACTCCGCCACAGGCCGTGCATTCTGAACAGATGCTCGATCGTGTTGAAAGATGCAATCGCCATCACCGAATTCCTCTTCAACAGTGGGACGCAAGAAAGTGCTTGAAACATCAATATAGGCCTAAGCTGTGATAGTATCAAGCAAAACAATAGGAGGTGCAAGCCCTCTCCATGAAAAACACTACCACACCATAACAAAACCGCCTTCGAATTTTACTATTGGCACTACACACGCTGGCACATGACGTTCACTGGGCATTCGCCATACCCACACCCTGCTATCGGATCCCCACATTGTGTACGGTGATTCATCCCTCCACACAACGGTTTTCCACTGTTGAATCGTCCAATGTTTACGCTCCTTACACCAAGCTAGGCGTCGTTTGACATATACCGACGTGATGTGTGGCTTCTAAGCAGCTGCTCGACCGTGAAATCCAAGCTTTCTCTCCTCCCGCCTAACTGTCACAGTACTTGCAGTGGATCCTGATGCAATCTGGAATTGCTGTGTCATGGTCTGGATAGATGTCTGCCTATTACACATTACGACCCTCTTCACCTGTCGGCGCTCTCTGTCAGTCAACAGACGGAGTCGGCCAGTACGCTTTCGTGCTGTACGTGTCTCTTCACGTTTCCACTCCACTATCACATCAGAAACAGCGGATCTAGGGATGTTTAGCAGTACGGACATCTCGCGTACAGGTGTATGACGCAAGTTACACCCAATCACCTGACCACGTTCTAAGTGCGTGAGTTCCTCGGGGCGCCCCATTCTGCTCTCTCACGATGTCTAATGACTACTGAGGCCGCTTACACGGAGCACCTGGCAGTAGGTGGCAGCAAAATGCACCTAATATGAAAAAGTTATGTCTTTGGGGTTGTCCACATACTTTTGATCACGACAGATGACGATCATTTTGCTTGTCAAAAGTGTAATAGCACAAGAGAGCAGCACGTCTGACGTTGTAATTTATGAGGTAAGCAAAGCTTGAAAACAAAATGGACACATTCATAGGACCTGTAGACCTAGAAAAGCCATCTGGAAACTAAAATTGTCCAAAATGTTCAAAATACTGAGAAAAGTAAGAGTATAATTCAGCGAAAGGCGGGTAGCATAGAATACATGTAATAGCCAAGACGGAAAAATAAGAATGCAAGCCCAACAATAAAATGCTGTCCCATTTCCTACCAACGCCTTCGGTATGTTCCATTCTTCATGGTTCTGCTGAAAACCTTATCATTTCTTGTCTTATCAGTCCACTTAATTTTCAACATTCTTCTGTAGCATCACATCTCGAACACATTGATTTTCTTCTGTTCCGGTTTTCCCAATGTCCTCGATTGAGGGCATGTACAGAATGGCACTATCATGCCATCCATACTACACTTGCATTACAAAAAATGCTAAAAACAACGCATCACTTACATTGTGCCTCAGTAGACGTCAAATTTACGAACGTTCTGACGTGTATATACCTCACCGTTCTATCTGTGTGTTGAGTATTCTAACTCTGAGAGTACATCATCATTAAATGAGCGTAAGGATCACAGAAATGGCATAAGGTACATTTATTGTTACCAATGTCAACATAATTAACATGAATCTCATCAAATCACTGTTCATGTGCACTGTTTACATGGCAACTGAGGCAGTTGGTGGGGGAAAATATTCACAAGTCGCTTTTCATTAGCTCTCATCAGTGATCGTACATCCAACAGTAAATGCTTTATATCAGAGTATCTTTATACCACGTTTACTTTCGTTAACAGAATTTACCATCCTATATTACGATACAGTCAAATGACATAAAGGAATAAGGTGAGAAATTTGTTTATTATCATAGGGCGTAGTAGCACATATGGTATCTACCTCCAAGACTTACAGTAGCTTGGATACTCATAAAAACATAGCATTAATAATCAGATACATTTCATTTTACATGTAAATTCATTGTACCAAATTAACAACAGAAAGACATAAATCGCAATTATCATAGACGAATTGATCCACACGACAAATAAAAAAAAAAAAAAGAAGTACAATAAACTGAGATAAAAATGTGTGATTGGATACTTTCCACAAATTACAGAACATTATGTGTACCACTACCTAATTGTAAAATGCACTAACAGTATGTAACGTACCATACCAGTACAAATGTAGCCAGAGATTTCCATGGTCCCTAGAACGTTTAGGGGGAGAAGGGCTTTTTCAGTTGCACTTGCAAAACACCTCATACAATTTCTTCCTGAATTACTAAAATATATTACTTATCTTAAAATAAAGACGTCACAAATATAAAAACGTGTATGAGTGGACACGATTCTTCCTCGTTTTCATACAAATCATACAACTCAATAGGAAAGGTCATAAGGACTACTCACATTATAAAACCAGCATAGACACGATTCCGTGCAAATCGTTACTTCTTATGTTTGTCAGTAAGTCAATGCCAAATAGGCAAACTACACATCCTCATTTAACTTACCTTTTATTATTAGGACACAAAAATGATTGGAAATTACCTCAAGATCTCTAATTGCTTGAGTCTGTCTCATTGCTGAGCAAGTCGTGTGGGTGATTTTTTAAGTAATTTTATGTTACCATTTCTTCAGGTTAGTTGATACTTCTACCCCTAGGCAATGTATCAAGAATCTTTATCATCGAATCTACGTTAGGTGATGGTACTCTTCTCGCTCTGCCTGATGTGCTCTTTAAACTTGTGATTGGAATATGAGCTTTGTAACATCTGGTCGAGGTGTCCATGTTGTAAATCTTACGATTACTGACAATGTATATTCATCTAGTTTCAAAAGGTAAATGCCACTTGTATACACTCTGTGAAGGCAGAAAGTGAAAGCTGTGCTTCCACAGAGACTTGGACCACTGGCTTGTTCACCAGTAAGTCGCCTCCCGTCTTGTGCAGAACTGCGGGCCCAGGCGGCGGTTTTCCGGGAGCGCCTCTCCAGCTACTGGCGAGACGTGGCGCAGCTGCTCTCACTCGGCGCGACGCACTTCTCACAGCTGTTGGTTCCCCTCGCGTTCGAACACGTGGTAAGTGGTGATTTTTCCTCCTCTTACGAACTTTGTTATATGTACCATAGGTGATAAAATTACACACACGGCCTGGTCAGTTCACGGAGGCTGTTTCCAGGTTTATCTGGTTCCCACTGGAGTTATATTTGGTTCTCCAGTTCTATTACTAACCCTCTGCCAGAATTCTGAACGACCTCTACTTCTGTGAGCCTTGAGGGGCTAGGACACAGGGAAGTTAAGCTCAGAATGGTTGAGGATAGGGAAGAAAATCGTCTGTATCTTCCTTTTCTGGTATTTGCTCGCTACTTCTTTAACAGATTTACGACACTTTGCATCGGATCCTGGTTTACAATCCCAAGCCTGTTAGCTACGTATTTAGTGGGGACTGGTCTAGTGTCTATTGTCTCTGTTTTTATGTGACCACATGCATCTTTGCTTCTTTGGAACATGTACTCCTAATGGAAGTAGGAAAGTAGGAGTCGGAGATTACATAGCCAGGAAATTGCAGCGTCTAATAAGGTAGCAGATAAATAAATTTTTACGCACTGATATGGGTGTTGTCATTGGAAAATATCGTAAGGATACTTCGGCAAAGCTCAACAGCAGGTGACACGAAAATCATAGCATAAGCAGACGATGTGATTTTACAGGAAGACCATGAGCAGAAATTGAAGAACATTAGTTTATTAGCCTACAAACGCTAGAACATAACTATATCTTTCTCATGCTCACTAATACAAGTCATAATTTATTTCAGAGAAGTCAAGTCCCGTTGATGTTGGTTCAGTACTATTCTGTAAGTATTTTAGGGTAGCTATAATTTATGCTATAGTAACAATTGACATTCATAAGAATTGCGTAAGTTGACATCTGGCCTTATAAAATTACTTCTCCTCAACATGGGGGATCGTCGAGTTCGCATCTCCTAATTAACTGGTATACATGTCTGATAATGTATACACTTCTATACAACTGCTCCAACTCCTCCCACCTAAACTTTCACGTGTCCATTCCCAGGGACTCCGTGACCAGATGTTAAGTAACTGGTGCTTTTGACACGACAATGCTCCAGCCATCACAGCCACAAAGGATGAGGGACAATAACCACAACCTGAAGATGAGGTCCATCAGTTGGCGCATTTTGCGTCAGTGGTTGTCGGTCTATTGTCAAAACAACTCAAAGTTTTTACTTTCCATGTACCCTACAATTTTTTTATTTCGTAATTGATTCATGTTTGTTGCAATACACACATTCTCTTATGAATAAGGTAATGATTTCAGTTTATAATATGTAAAAAACATTTATTACTAATAGAGACAGAAGCTTTCAGTGTATACCTACTTATGACAGCAACAGCAATGGCAGCACAAAAACAATAGACACCCACCCACACACCCATACACACACACACACACACACACACACACACACACACACACACAATCTTGCACACACCACAAATATATAAAATACTTTCCTTACAGGGTTTGATGTCGTATGTATATCCTCACTAATATATATATATATATATATATATATATATATATATATATATATATATATATACAGGGTGAGTCACCTAACGTTACCGCTGGATATATTTCGTAAACCACATCAAATACTGACGAACAGATTCCACAGACCGAACGTGAGGAGAGGGGCTAGTGTAATTGTTTAATACAAACCATAGAAAAATGCATGGAAGTATGTTTTTTAACACAAACCTACGTTTTTCTTTTAATGGAACCACGTTAGTTTTGTTAGCACATCTGAACATATAAACAAATAAATAATCAGTGCCGTTTGTTGCATTGTAAAATGTTAATTACATCCGGAGATATTGTAACCTAAAGTTGACGCTTGAAACCTCCGACGTTCAGTTGCGTGTTGTAAGAAACACGGTCCACGGTCGGCGAGCAGAATCTGCAGGGACATGTTTACGATGACGACCGTGTTTACGAGTGTGGCTGTAGTGCACTGTTGTGGTTTGGTCTAACTGACGCAGTGTCCGCGTGTAGCGCTTGCTGCTATTGTTATTCTGCATTCGTCTCCGCACGTAGACCAACTGTAGTACACCGTGTTACCAGACGTCTGTGATAGTGTAGTGTTGAAGGAACTGTGACCATGGTGTATTCGAACTCTGAAAAGGCGGAGATGATACTCATCTATGGCGAGTGTCGACGAAATGCAGCTGAAGCCTGCAGGGTGTATGCCGAACGGTACCCGGACAGAGAGCATCCAACGTGCCACACATTGCAAAACATCTACCGCCAACTGTATGCAACACGTATGGCCGTAACACGCAAACGGGTCCGTAACAGGCCCGTCACAGGAGAAGCGGGTGCAGTAGGTGTGTTAGCTGCTGTTGCCATGAACCCACACATGAGTACACGGGACATTGCGAGAGCCGGTGAACTGAGTCAAAGTAGTGTCATGCGCATTCTGCATCGTCACCGCTTTCACCCTTTCATGTGTCGCTACATCAGCAATTACATGGTGATGACTTTAATCATCGAGTGCAACTCTGTCAATGGGCATTGCAGTTCTACCTGTTAACCGATGAAGCGGGTTTCACAAACCACAGGGCAGTGAATCTACGGCACATGCATTACTGGTCCGTGGACAATCCTCGCTGGCTCAGACAGGTAGAGCGACAGCGATCGTGGACTGTAAATGTATGGTGCGGAATCATTGGCGACCACTTCATTGGTCCTCACTTCATTGCAGGGGCCCAAACAGCTGCAACATACATCGCGTTTCTACAGAATGATCTGCCAACATTGCTCGAAAATGTCCCACTGGAAACGCGTCGACGTATGTGGTATCAGCATGATGGTGCACCTGCACATTCCGCAATTAACACTAGGCTGACCCTTGACAGGATGTTTGACGGACGTGGAGGACGCATAAATTGGCCAGCCCATTCTCCTGATCTTACATCTCTGGACTTCTTTCTGTGGGGTACGTCAAAGGAGAATGTGTACCGTGATGTGCCTACAACCCCAGAGGATATGAAACAACGTATTGTGGCAGCCTGCGGCGACATTACACCAGATGTACTGCGTCGTGTACGACATTCATTACGCCAGAGATTGCAATTGTGTGCAGCAAATGATGGCCACCACATTGAACATCTATTGGCCTGACATGTCGGGACACACTCTATTCCCCTCCGTAATTGAAAACTAACGGGGTTCCATTAAAAAAACGTAGGTTTGTGTTAAAAATCATACTTCCGTGCATTTTTTTTTGGTTTGTATTAACCAATTACACTAGCCTCTCTCCTCACGTTCGGTCTGTGGAATCGATTCGTCAGTATTTGATGTGGTTTACGAAATATATCCAGCGGAAATGTTAGGTGACTCACCCTGAATATATATTGTGCAATAAATCATTCATGACCTCACACATGCAGAGAGAACTGTGACAAACGGTTCACCAAACTGTATCAGAAACAAAAGTCACACGCTAGAATGGTTTAATAATTAATAAAAACACTCAATCCCTTCAGTGAATAGTCTGGATGCAGAAGGGTTCCAAACCATCGCGACAGATGGATCACTTGTGATCGTGAAAAGACAGCCCTGCTTCCAGCTACAATTGCAGTCCATACCTCAGTATATACCTCGATCGAAAGATTACCTGATCAGCATTTGTGGTGCAGCGCCAATGCCCCAATGCCGTCGAGGAAGCACCTGTTGTAGTCCCCGATTAGGAAAGCCTTTGAGGCTTTGCAAATGGCTGTGCTCGTCATGTAAACTGGTGGGATGGTCCAGCTGTACCACTGGGACTTATCCCTCAACAGCATCAGCAGCCACATATTTCATCTTTTTCCTCATTCTGGCGACTTCCCCTTTGGACATCCATCAGAACCCTCCAAATGATAGACTTTGTGGTCTGGTTTGCCTGTAGAGGCTGTTTAGAGCCAGGTAAAGGATGTAACTGAAATCGTCAGACAACATGTACTCCTTCTGGCTCATTTGCAAGTTATTCGCCTTGGCATACCTATGCACAGGTTGGCCAAGTCACTCCTGTATCGCATGTTCCAAGGAGACAAGCAATTCAACGTTGGTCAAGAATTCAATGCTGGCATGTGTCTTTCTTAACATGGCATCCCACGAAAGCTCAGGCATGCACTATAGAATTTCTCGAAGATGTCGGCAGGCAGACGTACATGGTGTTCATTATTTTACATGTTCTTATAAATCAGAGATGCCGAACTCCTACATTCACCAGGTGTCTCTTAGTTTACTGGAGAGTCCAGATTTTCGTATAGACAGACCTCTCCTTCGTCATAAGCTGAAACTTTGAATCATCGAGATATGTGGCTCCCTTTGCTATGCATATCTTCAGGACGCGTCGGTTCAGCATGTTTCTAAAAAGATGTGAGCATGAAGCGTTGTGAACATAGAAAGTGGAACATTATTCTTTGTGTGATCAGCACTGAAACGACATGTATATCCGAATGGTGCCAGAAATGACACTGATCTTATCATCCTACATCCCAGACTCACCAAAGTGCTGAACTAGAAAGTGGGCATCATACTCACTTAAATTGTCGAAAAGACCGCTATGTGGTGTGGCAGTTACTTAAAGAGCTTGTAATCTCCACTGTGGGACTTCTCCATTACATGACAACAGGCTCTACAGGGAGCTTCCTCATCTCTGTCCAGTCGCGGTCCCCAGATATAACGATCAGCTACCTGCCTTGTACAATGCATCATTCTCCTTCCAGTTGGTCGTGAGGATGTTCTCACTATAAATGTTATAAACATCCCGTGCAAAATTTTCCAGCTCAGGGAACAACCATCTCACAGTATTCCCTCGACATAAGATTTTAATTTCTTGTGATAAGAGTTGTACGTGTAGACAACTTGATAGGTAGCCACATATCATATGCGTCATTCTGTGACAGTGGTATGGGACCCCGAGGCATCACCTTCACACTGTCCCACGAGAGCTAGGGGGCACTCTGAATCGATGTAAACAACGAAGGGACAGAGCTGCTAGTGAGAGGCATTCTTAAACTTCGAGAACCATTTACCCTTGATAAGCATTTCCACCCATATAGGTTCTTTGCTTCAGAAGTGAATGAGGTGTCTTTCAAGATACCAGCTCTTGCTAAATGACTTGAGACATCTACAGCAAAAATATCTTGCAAGTTATTGTTCTCATTTGAGAACAAAGTAGGTGGGATACTTATTTGATCCAAACATAGTGTTGCTTATCGCCTTTAGAGATTAGCAGCAGGTCTACACTTTTGGGACGTTTACCGGCTAATTTGGACAAGATGAGAGGACCAACTACTTTATGCTTGACTTCTTTGTTGTTGTGCGACACAGTGTGTTGATATTCTTCTTCTTCTTCTTCCGGCTTACCAACATTCAGCCCATAAACGCGAATCGAATACTCGCAGTTATTACTGTCTTTGAAATGACTTGGAGTACTATGGGGAATTCTGTGCTCGGGAAATTAAAATGTCACTGGACATCTGATGTTTGGTACGCATCTGTGTGCCTTCATTTTTAGGATTATTTCTATCGCTAGCGAGAAGCAACCACGCAAAGCAATTTAAATTTCTCTCATCAAGATTTTGGGCATTAAGGGATAATTTTAGCAATATATTCTTTCAAAGAGGGATGTAACTGGAACCCACAATAAGTGGGTCAAAATCTTATGAATATAAATCAGGGTGGAGTATAGAGCTGAGTGTCTTACTGGACCCCATTTCCTGCATCTATGACTCAGTATGACCACTCTGGTATCGACTCGCCCCATGATGTCGCAAACAGTTCTAACCCAGATTTGGACAATGTTCTTCTTCTCAGCATCACGTCCTCTTTTGGGGGTGCGTAAATCCACAGCAGAGAATTGCTTTCCACTTAATGACGGGATACTATGTATCGATGATGTATCCAGGCAGCCACAGAGAGGGGTGGGCTGCGGTGTAAGCCCAACTCCTAATAACCCTGCGCATAAGAAGAAGAAAGAGAAGCAGTTGACAAGAATCTAATGAATGAGAAATGAAAAACTGTATTCGATCATTGATAATAATAATAATAAATTATGAGTACTTACATGTATAACTGTTGTTGTGTTCATTACTGGAATACACTTCAAGCAACTCATTATCAACGGGCGTGTTTGTCATTAAGGTCATATTCAGCATGGGCATTAGTGGAGGTGTATGGCGTCGGCAGGGGCATGTTCCTGAGGGAATATGGACAAACGCAAACGACAACTCAGCTTCAAATGCACCAGTAGCTAGCGGTTCTGTCAGAATACCGATATTCTCACTGCGCACATCTGCACACAAGAGCATCTCAAAAATAAGCACAAAAATTTTTATACTGTAGAATAATGAAGGTAGAACTCACATATTTACTCCTGAACAATCGAAGTCATTCCCCAGGGATCATCTTCATCATTATCAGGTGCTGGTTTCAGGTGGCACAGTGAGTCATGGCTGATCGCATCTAGCGAATGAGACCCCATAAGAATCACTAAAAACAGTATAGAAAATATGTATATTTACTTTAATCCTCTGCCAAGTTGATCATGGTGAATGACAGCACACCCCCGTCGGTAAATAGTGACAGCAGTGCGGCGTCATCATTGCCATCCAATGTGCGTGGGCGCCCACTGCAGTCACCATCATCACCACGGTTGCCACACGAGCGCTTCACCCCGACGTCAGTGCTGGCTGGCAGTCGCAGGCAGCCCTCCACAGGGCAGTTCACAGACCCCTTCAGCCACGCAGAGTGCGCTGATGAGGAATTCAAGTCGCAGTTCATCACGCTCCTTCTCTCACCACTAACATTATTTACACATAGTTCATTGGGACAGGTCCCACCATATTGGTACACATTTGAACGTGCCTCTCTCAACTTGCTACTACTCTCATTACTTACCAGGCGAGGGTGCAAAGCAGCACGAACGGGTTTATTTCTCGACAGAAGAAGAACTTCACATATTAAACGAGTGGGATTATGGTGCGACAGAAATGCACGAAATGGAATTTGATGGCTGCAAGCAGTTGCTCATCGGCTACGTTTTGAGCGACACTTTGCAGGAACTTGGAAAATCATCTCGACAGTTCTCGAAAAAGAGTGTAGATGTTACGTGGTAAATAAACGTAGCTGACAAAATATCTGTACAGAATGCAGTAGGTAGCATCTAAATAAGTATAACAGTTTTATTAAAAAAGGATTTATTTATAGCTAAGCCTTTGTAATAGTATTTGTACCTATCTGCAACACAAGTAAACCCGATTTTCTTTCCACCACCATACATTTGCTCGAGATGTCGGATTGATGGACAGTGGTATGATTCCAAATTCAGGATGGCAGCGTTCTTGAAAATTTCCCGCATTCATACCACCCTCTCACAACCTTTGACGCGCACGACGCTGTCTCTATGATCAAACTTTCGGAGTTTATGGCGGGTCATGGCCCATCGAACATAGGCCGGTGTGAGGTGGAGGTTACACCATTAAGTTAAGTAACGGTTTAGACTTTGTACATATGTACTGTTTGTGTTTTCCTTTTTTTCGTTTATAAATGTATAGCTATGGTGTTCTTTTAATCACTGACAAAGGTCTTCTTAGGCACTTGTGGGTTTTACTGTTCTGAAGAAGGTGTAGTTATCTACGCCGAAACATAGGTTAACACTAGGTGTATTTTTCGCAATCGAGGCGGGTTTCTAGTTTTTTAATATAAACTTTCGGAGTAATGCCAGCATATCCTCATAGATCATTCCTGTATCGTACCAGCTTCTGCGCTGATGGAGTCGTGTCAACCACGCTACTGTCTTGTAAGTCATGTCACATTTCATTGTTATGAATAGCTAGGGCCAAGTGACAACTGTGTAGGAACTTGTCAAAACACCGACTGAGCCGGCGCATGTGACAAAAGCTTGCACAGCAGCAACATGTTGCACAGGCAGACAGGCAGTTTGGACTCTGGAAAGCAGGTGTTCAGCTATATCTACAGGTGTTTCATACACCACCAACATCTTGACATAACCCCAGAGAAAGAGGTCCAGGGTTGTAAGATCCAGCTATCGCGCTGGCTGTCGCACAGGATCTCCCATTTCCAATCCAACAATGAGGGTGGGTGTTGTTTAAGTGTTTGCAAACATTAACATCAAAGTGGGCTGCTCCACCAACGTGTTGAAACGACACAAATCTGTGGACAACAAAAGGTACATTCTCCAAGAAATATGGTAACATATCTCGCAGAAACATCGGGTTATGTGGACAAATCAGATGGGGAGGCAGCAAATAATGTCGTACGAGTGATATTGGCTAACAACTAGAAATACCTTGACAGAGAATGTTTGCTGATGGCCACCGATATGAGTAGTCTGGGGATTGTCCTCTTTCCAGATCTGGCTGTTTGGCTGTCCACCGTCATAGATAAATGAGGCCTCATCGGCAAACAATACAAACTGTATGAAGTTTGATCGTACAGCACTGTGGAGGATAATGGATTGGTAGACGTGGAGGCGGGGTTCAGAATCCTTTTGTCCCAGTGCTTGCACACGTTCCTTATCATAGGAATGTAATACCTACTCCACCAGTACTCTACACACTCTGCCCTTTGAAGCGTGCATTTCTCTCGTAAATTGACAGCTGCTTAATGCTTGGTAATCGGCTACATGATATAACACCATCTCTTCAAAGTCTGTTGCTCAGATAAGTCTTTGGCGGGTACTTTTGCTGGCCCTCCGTGGCGTGAATGAACCTCTCTCTCTCAAGTCGGTATCTACAGAGGTAAACTTCTGCCAATTACGATGATGTCTGTTGAAAAAGCATTCTCTGTGCACTCATGTTGCTTTACAGCCACTACA
The DNA here is from genome assembly GCF_021461385.2 of Schistocerca piceifrons. NCBI lineage: Eukaryota > Metazoa > Arthropoda > Insecta > Orthoptera > Acrididae > Schistocerca > Schistocerca piceifrons. The sequence continues at coordinate 153,224,205 of NC_060148.1, forward strand.
TCCTACTGGACCGCACATTAAATACACGTCTGCAAACTCTTGCGACAAGTAAGGTTCCATCTATAACTATTCACTGTGCACTGTACACAGCAACACACCTCACAATGACACGTCACAAGCTGTCTGACGCAATGGACAGCTGACAGCAGGGTCAGTGTTGTGCCTGCAGCGCAGATTATTGCTCCAGTGCGATGCTTGCAGTCGTCACATGACACACGTGCTACGAGCCAGGTTGTGTACAGTATGTATGTTTGGAGGTCAGGAGTGTACACTGTTTATCAGCTGCTACTGTTCGACTGCACAACGGACACACGAGATCTTTGCAAGAGTATGAATAACTGCAGGCATTATTACAATACATGCATTGAGACTGACAGTCGTTGGTTGCAACAGTTACTATGAGCTTCATTGTTGTTAGGTAGTGCATGCTGTGTACGTCATTAGCACAATAAATATGCATTTTCGAGCATTGGTTCCCTATCTCATGACTACAGCATACATTTTATATTTGGATGCACTAATGTTCGTACGTTATGCTTTTAACAGATCATCAATGCAATGCATGTCCAAATGGCAAAAAAAAAATTTTTCATGTGATATAATTACAACTTAACAAATTTCAGGTTTTTTCCTTTACTTGTACTGGAAAACTCAGTTGCTGCCAAATCTCATGATTCTAAGTCAACCCTATAGGTTTCGGTGAGTGAGTTTTCGATTATCAAAATATGTGACATAAATAATGGCCGTATCTGTTGACTGGAGTGATTTATAAGCTTACAATTTTTACGTCGCCAAAGGTCCATAGACCTATATATCTGACATAAATTTGAATTGATACCCAGAACTGATCCAGAGAAAAAGAGTCCTAGCAGACGGACAGACAAATAACAGACTGATAAAAAATAATACGAAAAGTATTTTCTAGAGTTATATAGTTACAAATTAAGGACTTTCAGATTTAGGCCATATCTTTTGATTGCATTGACTTAGAAACTTACAATTTGTCCAACGCCAAGGGAGCATAGACCTTAACATGTGACATAAGTTTGAACTTCGTACCCGAAACTGGTCCAGGAAAAAGGATCTTAACATTCGGATAGGCAGACAGACAGATTGATAAAAACAAGACAAGGAAGTATTTTTTATTGTTATATAATTAATATAATTACAGATTAATAATTTTAGGATTCTTTTCCTTTACATGTACTGTGAAACCCCGCTTGCCAAATTTCACGATTCCAGATCAATGGAAAGCACCTTTCAGGGTTTGACGAGTGAGTTTTCGAGTGTGGATATATGTGCCATAAATGGCCGTATCTCTTGATTGGAGTGACTTGTAAGCGTAAACTTTTGATGCCTCTCTGGGAGCACAGTCATTAATACGTGACATGAATTTGAACTTGATACGTAGCGACAAGGGTTCTTAACAGTCGGACCGACAAACGGACAGCAAAGCGATTCTATGAGGCTTCCGTTTTACAGATTGAAACATCGAACCCTAATGATTCCACAGTATTGTGTCTTCATCCACTGGAGTTATTTTGAGACACTTTCTCTGTTTTGGTTTCTGTGTTAATATCAATTAGAACAAATGGGACAGGCTCATTTTGTCCCCTCTGAAACTCCAACGTCAATAAGCCGTGCTACATCCCCTCAAATCTGCAATATTCGAGACGTGTTCAGATATAGACTACATCGTTTTAGATGAAGAGCAATAAACGGAAATTTTCGGAAAAAGCGAGCAGCCAGGCAATGGAGCAACGCTACAGAATGCTGAGTCAAACTGACATGTCACAATTAATTCAGATAATTTTTCTGACATGGAACGGCTGATGTATATCATTGTGTTTGTAAACGGTCGCAACGTGTGTTCAGGTTTCTCATAGCATTGGTAGCGAGTAAGATTTTGACGGAATGGTCTGCGATCTCACCATTCTATTTTCGAAAATCGCTCAAAAGTTTGGATAGAATCTCCTCACAGCCACAGCCTCGCCATGTGGCTCTACACGTAGGAACTCGACGCTGCTGGTGGCCCCAGAACATTCCAGTCGGACACGTCGTTACGAGAGTATGCATTCATATATCCAGACGTCTGTAATGTCAACTACCAAGAAATACCTGCGCCTCTCTTACTTGATGTCATAGTTTGAGAAATGTGTGTATTTAATAAAACCCCACTAGGCATCTGCTGTGCGTAAATGTTTCAATGCGTGTACAAAACTGAATGTACCACACTCACGCGCTGGCAGTAATTTCAGTGTTATTTACTAGTGGTACACGTAACTGTAAATTAAGACACGCTGCTGCTTGTGAATATTATGAGAGGAATTTGAACTGTTTTCTGTGTGTCTCAGGGTAACCACACCAGTGATCAGCAACTCCACGGTTGGATGAAGGACGTGGAACGTGTGAAAGACATGCTGCACACGAAAATAACCGGATTGGTAAACGACGCGCAATGCGTCAGCAAACAGGTAGAACACTACGAGTTGGAAGAAGACAAGGACAGGCCGGGACGCTTGATAGTCAGGTATGAACCAGTGTGCACTCAAATCTTTGCCGTACTCGCTATGATTCATTAGTGTTTATTTCACTTTTTTTCGTGGAAGTCTTCATTACTGCAATAGAATATGCTGGGATCATTTAATTCAGGGTGGAATAAAGAACTACGAGTGAGAGACCGTAGTGAAAGAGATGGTTACAGAAACTAGTCATTTGCGAAGTATTTTGATTCCACGTGTTACGTAACAGATAGCGCGAAAAGAGACACAACGAACGATGTTACTGCTTTGACTAGAGAAGATGGTTGCAGATACGCCCAAAGTTTTCATAATTTGTGGAAACAATGACGTGGAACCTGACACAAAAACTGAGCGTGTCCTCATCTTGTGCGGAACAAAAAGAAAGTTACTTGCGGGATAAATTAGGCCAATACCGTGTAGTAGGCATCTAGTCGTTGAGGAAAAGAGGCCACGGGTCATGTTCATCTGAATAGACGAAGAAAAAATCTAAGCACCCATGAGGGAAGATGTCAGCAAAGGGAGGGAAGCGGGTTGGTGTGCTTAAATCAGTCTGTAGCATATAGCGTAAATACCGGAAGTTGCAAGCGAGAGGCAAGCGGAATAGTCTCTCGAGTGGTTTTCATACGAGGCCGTGGAAGGGAGTAGTGTAGGAGATATGGTGGCAGCATGGAGTGTGACCAGGTGGCTTCCTATGTGGTAATGGGTAAGCTCCCAGTAGGCTTCCCACGTCTTGTGGCGGTGTTCTTGGATTATATTAGGTGGCTTCTTGTGGGATAGCTATGGAGGTGGGAAACATGGATTAGAATCGACAAATAGACTCAGTCGTGATGGCTTCCAATTGCATGAAAGACTTCTGCAGTTACGTCTGAAGAGCTTGGTATGGGAGTCACTCTGGGATGAGTGTGTCTCGGAAATGGGTTAGGTCTTCTGAAACGAAGGTGATCAACTGACGTCCACAGTTAAGTTCATCATGGGAACTGATGTGGAAGTAAAGCTGTGGAGAGGCAATGGTCAGTGTGAGCACGGAAATTATGTGGTATGGGATGGCTCGGACAGAGACAGGCAGTAGGGTGGTAAAATTCACACTGAGGATAAAGTATTATGCAGAGTGATTGAACATGATTTGTAGGTAATTGGTGCTGTTTTTGAGGAACAGTATTGTTAGTCCACATTGGTTATTGTGTGGGGATTTTTGGTTCGCTACTCTACATCTGTCATCGGTGCTGTGACTGGGTTACTGGTTCACTGTATACAGAAACCTGCACATGGTATGACGGGATATAATTATGGATAATCTGTCAGGCAGTGGTCACGAATGTACCAGTGGCTGGGGAGGTGACTTGAAAAGTGTATATGAGTATATTGTTAGACAGGGACAAAGGAAGCTGCAACTCAGGTAGCAGAGTACTCGCAAAGTCCACATTGGGGGTTTTAGTCTAGGTGGTAGTTGGAGGTACTCTCATGAACACTCGCCAGTTGGTACACTTATAGAGAAATCAGACCGCTTTCAAAGTAAAGACAGATGGACTGTAAAAATATTGTCAATAAGGTGTCGAAGTATTGGTAACAAAGTTCACGAATTTACCGAACTCCAAACAAGTTCTCAGACTCAAATTATTCTAGGAACTGAGAGCTGTCTTAAAAAATTGTTCAGTTGGCTCTGTGCACTATGGGACTTAACATCGGAAGTCGTCAGTCCCCTAGAACTTAGAACTACTTAAACCTAACTAACCTAAGGACATCACACATCGATGCCCGAGGCAGGATTCGTCACACGTTGACCAGTCTGTTTTGGCGCTAGAATATACCAAAAGGAAGGCCGAAGTTAAGAATTCCTCGTTTAAGAAATCGTTCACGCAGGAGAATAGCACAAACGTACCGTCGTTTTGTCATCTGACAGAGCCCCGTATTGACGACATTGTAATAAGCACCCCTGCCATAGAGAAACAACTGAAAGAGTTGAAGATAAATAAGTGGTCATGTCTGGATAGAATCCCAATTTGGTTTTACAAACAGTACTCTACGTCATTGGCCTCTTACTTAGCTTGCATTTACCGCTAATCTTTCGATCAGCGCTAAGAACCAAGTGACTGTCAAAAAATGCAGGTGACTCCAAAGAAAGGTAAAAGAACGGATACGACAAATTACGGACCAATATCCCTAACTTCTGTTTAATGCAGAATCTTTGAACATATTCTCAGTTCCAATATAATCAACTTTCTCGAGACTGAGGGGCACATGTGCACGTATCAGCACGGTGTTAGCATCGCTCGTGCGAAACTCAGCTTGTCCGTTTCTAAGATGATGTTTTTGTTGTTGTGGTCTACAGTCCAGAGACTGGTTTGATGCAGCCCTCCATGCTACTCTATCCTGTGCAAGCTTCTTCATCTCCCAGCACCTACTGCAACTTCCATCCTTCTGAATCTGCATAGTGTATTCTTCTGTTGGTCTCCCACTACGATTTTTACCCTCCTCGCTGTCCTCTAAGACTAAATTGGTGATCCCTAGATGCCTCAGAACATGTCCTACCAACCGAACCCTTCTTCTACTCAAGCTGTGTCACAAATTCCTCCTCTCCCCAATTCTATACATTACCTCCTAATTAGTTATGTGATCTACCCATCTAATCTTCAGCATTCTTCTGTAGCACCACATTTCAAAAGCTTCTATTCTCTTCTTGTCTAAACTATTTATCGCCCATGTTTCACTTCCATACATGGCTACACTCCATACAAATACTTTCAGAAACGACTTCCTGACACTTAAATCTATACTCGATGTTAACAAATTTCTCTTCTTCAGAAACGCTTTCCTTGCCATTGCCAGTCTACATTTTTTATCCTCTCTACTTCGACCATCATCAGTTAGTTTGCTTCCCAAATAACAAACCTCATTTACTACTTCAAGTGTCTCGTTTCCTAATCTAAGTATAATCCGATTTAATTCGACTACATTCCAGTATCCTAATTTTGCTTTTGTTGATTTTCATCTTGTATCCTCCTTTCAAGACACTGTCCATTCCGTTCAACTGCTCTTCCAGGTCCTTTGCTATCTCTGACTGAATTACAATGTCATCGGTAAATCTCGAAGTTTTTATTTCTTCTCCTTGGATTTTAATCCCTACTCCGAATTTTTCTTTTGATTCTTTTAGTGCTTGCACAATATAGAGATTGAATAACATCGGCGATAGTCTACAACCGTGTCACATTCCCTTCCCAAACGCTGCTTCCCTTTCATGCCCCTCGACTCTTATAACTGCCGTATTGTAATTAGCCTTTCACTCCCTGTATTTTACCCCTGCCACCTTCAGAATTTGAAGCACAGTATTCCAGTCAACATTGTCAAAAGCTTTCTCTAAGTCTTGAAATGCTAGAAACACTGGTTTGCCTTTCTTTAATCTAGCTTCTAAGATAAGTCGTAGGATCAGTATGGCCTCACATGTTCCAACATTTCTACAGAATCCTAACTGGTCTTCCCCGACGTCAGTTTCTACCAGTTTTTCCATTCGTCTGGAAAGAATTCATGTTAGTATTTTGCAGCCGTGACTTATTAAAATGATAGTTCGGTAATTTTCACATCTGTCAAGGCCTGCTTTCTTTGGGATTGGAATTATTATATTTTTCTTGAAGCCCGAGGGTATTTCGCCTGTCTCAAACATCTTGCTCTCCAGAAGGTATAGTTTTGTCAGGACTGGCTCTCCCAAGGCTATCAGTAGTTCTAATGGAATGTTGTCTACTCCTGGGGCCTTGTTTCGACTTAAGTCTTTGAGTGCTCTGTCTAGCTCTTCTCCTCTCCCATTTTATCGTCATCTACATCCTCTTCCATTTCTATAATGTTGTCCTCAAGTACACGTCCCTGTATAGACCCTCTATACACAAGTGGTTCTCTTTTCTCCAAATGTCTCTTTATTTTTTTTGTAGGCAGTATCTATCTTACCCTAGTGATACATGCCTCTACATCCGTACATTTGTCCTCTACCCATCCCTGCTTAGCCATTTTGCACTACCTGAGGATCTCATTTTTTAGACGTTTGTATTCCTTTTTCACCTGCTTCATTTACTGCATTTTTATATTTGCTCCTTTCTTCTATTAAATTCAATATATCTTCTGTTCCCCCAGGGATTTCTACTAGCCCTCGTCTTTTTACCTACGTGATCCTTTGCTGCCTTCACTATTTCATCTCTCAAAGCTACCCATTCTTCTTCTACTGTATTTCTTTCCCCAGTTCTTGTCAATCGTTCGCTAATGCTCTCCCTGACAACCTCTGGTTATGTCAGTTTATCCAGATGATGTACTTAGTGCTATGGATCAAGTGCAACAGGCAAATTCCATATTCCTAGATTTCTGGAAAGTATTTGACACGGTGCCCCATTGTGGACAGTTAACGAAGGTACGAGCATATGGAAAAAGTTCCCAGATAAGCGAGTGAATCGAAGACTTCTTAAGTAATAGAACCCAGTACGTTGTCCTCAATGGCGAGTGTTCTTCAGAGGCAAGGGTATGGCGAGGAGTGTCCCAGGGATTTGTGACAGCACCGCTGTTGTTCTCTGTATACATAAATGATTTGGCAGACAGGGTGGGCAGCAGTTTGCAGTTGTTTGCTGATGATGTCCTCATGTATGGTAATGTGTCGAAGTTCAGTGAGTGTATGGTGATACAAGACGGGTTAGAGAAAATTTCTAGTTGGTGTGATGAATGGCAGATAACCCTTACTGTAGGAAAACGTAATTTAAAGCGGGTGAATAACAAAAACAAACCCGTAACGTTTTAGTACAGCATTCTTAGTGTCTAGCTTGCCACAGTCACGTCTTTTAAATATCTGGCATAACATTGCGAAGTGAGGTGAAATGAAATAAGCATGTGAGGATTCTGGTAGGGAAGGCGAATGGTCGACTTCGGTCTGTTGGGAGAATACTAGGAAAGTGTGGTTCATCTGTAAAGAAGACCCTGTGTAGGACGGTAGTGCGACTTGTTCTTAAGTATTGCGCGAGTGTTTGGGATCCGCGCCCTGTCGCATTTGAAGGAGACATCGAAGCAGTTCAGAGGCGAAGAGGTAGATTCGTTAGCAGTAGGTCTGATCAGCATCTAAGTGTTACAGATATGCTTTGGGAGCTCAGGAGGGGCTTCCTGGAGGGAAGAAGACATTCATTTCGAAGAATACTACTGAAAAAGTTTAGAAAACCGGCGTTTGAAGCTGACTGCAGAACTATCCTGCTGATACCAACATACATTTCTGGCAGGCTCCACGAAGATGAGATACGAGAAATTAGAGCTCATTCTCCGTCGTTCTATCAGCAAGTGGGACAGGAAAGGAAACGACAGGTTGTGGAACGGGGTACCCTCCGCCACGCACCGCACGGTGGCTTGCGGATTATGTATGTAGATGTAGATGCAGAACACGATAGTTGAGAGGAAAAATTGGTTTCTTGTCCATAAATTTAGTGAAATCATTTTTGGTTTGGTTTTATTTGGAATGGTGAGGGTTCATCTGCTCTATTTAATTTGTTTGGTCTTATGACTGCATGCATGAGGCTTGTGGAGTAATAGGTGGCCCCAGTTGGGTGAAGATAAGGGCCGCTAACAGGAGTTTATGACGGTGCTGATGACGCTACAATGGTGGCGAATGTGGTTGGATCTCCTGCCACTGGCAATGGTGCGGGCGGTGGGGCGGGCGGCGGTTTTGGGGCTGCGACGTTGCTGGCGAGAGAGTGGACGATGGCGTAGGTGACAGTGATGGTGATGGAGCATCTGACGGTGGCAATGGCGAAGATGCTTCTTCGTGAGTGGTAAAACAATGAAGAGGAGGAGGAAGGGTCGGAGATTATCGGCGAAGAACCACTAAGACGGTGGAGGTAAGACAGCTGAGGTGGTGTCGTAGTATAGTGGGTCGTACCAGTGTAATGGAGAGTTTACTTCATGCTCGAAATGTTGCGAGAACATTTTCAGGTTGGTATGAGCAAAGCGAGTCAGAGAATATACTCGACCCGAGAATGTGCTCAATTGTCAGTGAAAGGGCGAGGGATGTTGCTCAAAACAAAGAACGCTCTCCGATAAGGTATGGCTAAAACAACAGGAGCTTCTCACAACCGAAAACGTTGTAGCAATCCTCGATATTGGTAAGTTCTGTTGAGGTTGCGTTTTACCGACTTTTTGGCAGTAACTGCAGAATTCATGTTTCTTAGAAGGCAAAAAAAGATATATGTATCCCAACGAAATGCTGAAGAGAGGAACTGTAGAGGTTTATATCGGTCTGACAATAAGAACATTGCGAGTATCTGCCAGGTAAACTTCCCTCTAGAAAATCACAAAAGAAGAGAGGGCGACCTTCCAGACGAAGTGAAAATTAAAACATTTTAATTGCTATTTAGTTACCCAAGTTTTCAGACTGATGTACGAGAACATTTAGGTTGTGGTGTCACCGCCAGACACCATATGTGCTCGGTGGTAGCCTTTAAATCGGCCGCGGTCCGTTAGTATACGTCGGACCCGCGTTTCGCCACTATCAGTGATTGCAGACCGAGCGCCGCCACACGGCAGGTCTAGAGACACTTCCTATCACTCGCCCCAGTTGTTCAGCCGACTTTGCCAGCGATGGTTCACTGACAAATTACGCTCTCATTTGCCGAGACGATAGTTAGCATAGCCTTCAGCTGCGTCATTTGCTACGACCTAGCAAGGCGCCATTATCAGTTACTATTGATATTGAATCATGTACCGTCAAGAGCGATGTTCACCAGTTATGGATTAAAGTTAAGTATTCCAGCAGCTACGTACGTTTTTTGCTAGTATATTTTCCTTGACCTGTTCCAGACCTCACGCCAGCCTGCGTGAGCTAAAACGCGTGCCTTTCGGCTTCCTCATAGTGGGTTGGCTGTCTTGCCAATCCACAACATAGGTGTAGGCCTACACCAAACAACCGTGTCAGACATTTCCAGATGTTCACCATCACGTCTTCTCACTGGATAAGTCCTATATTGTGTGATGTTAGAAATAACTAGGCGTGTCAGAAAAATTAATAACTAGTTTATTACAAATCTAGCGATCTGTTCCTCGTAACGAACCACATGGGCGACCGCTTACGTGCTTCAACACGCGAGCAGACCGTTGTGCGCCGTATTTAACCAAAATTATCTTATCGATCTCATTTTTGAGACCTTTGTATTCCTTTATGCCTGCTTCATTTATTGCATTGTTATATTTTCACCTTTCATCTATTAAATTCAATATCTCTTCTGTTACCCAAGGATTTCTACTAGCCCTCGTCTTTTTACCTACTTGATCCTCTGCTGCCTTCACTATTTCATCTCTCAAAGCTACCCATTCATCTTCTACTGTATTTCTCTCTCCGACAGAGTTTCAGTTTGGGGTGGATAAAAAGTCATGTAATCTTAAGGTTTCGTTTGCATAATGTGTTCACCTGACTGCTATAATAGAAAAGATTAGCTCATGTTGGATTATCGGTAACATCGCTAGAAGACGCATTTTCGTAAACTGTAGGTAATCGTTTTAATAATTTGTTGCCACACATAAAATGAGTAAATTGAAACGTAGTGAAACTCTGGGAGAACACACTGATGCCGGTCCCATACACGTCGCCTGTTTGAGCGAGCTGAATGAAATGTAACATGGCGCGTGCTTTCTGTGCCGGACACGGCACACCACACGCACGCCGAGAACTCAGCAGGGAACAGAGGTAGTGGGAAGGAACACTCTCGTCAGAGAATATGGCTGCGAATGTTTTACTCATAAGAGCTTTCTCAGAAAATGTTCTTTTGCTCTGAGAATCCTCTTCAGAGAATGTCCTCTTGTTTATTAATACGCTCCGGTGTGTTTATTGTCTGTTGGATGTCAGTACGAAGTCGAGTACCGGAGATGCATGAGGGGGCTCAGAGTTCCAACGGCAGTGGTGGAGCTTTGGTACCGCCCTTCTAGTTCAGGCAGGGTACCATTTCGTGTATCTTCTATAGTACACGTATCACCATTTATAGTAGGTCAGCTCTAAATTCCTCCACTCCACTTCATTACTGGACTCGCATGATACCTTTAGTAATGGCTCCAGCACTACTAGCCGAAACCGTGGACCGCACACTGACCCCTGCCTCTGTACGCAAATTGACGATTGCCTTCCGCGCTGGTGGTCTGTCTCGCTCGTCGACCATCCAGGTCCCTGTGGCGAGTATTTATTGCGTCTTCTGTTGATCTGCCACTTTGTGTACCAATGCACGTGCTCCCGAACTGAATATGGCAGTCAGTATTGTATCACTACCGCTGTGTAGTACATTGCAAATTGTCCAGAAGTTTCGAAATTTTCTTTACACTTTGTTTTAATGGAGACTGTATGTTCACCACCTTCATGTACTTCAATCGATTTTCTGGTTGCCTTATGGAATGAACGGTTCCATTACGTTAAAAACAGCCCTTTCCCGAAATTCTTCCCCAACCAAATCTCCGTATAATGATTATTCAGATCATTGTCAACATGCACGTACTTCCTCCCACTGGGGCGTGCAAATGATGAATTTAATCACGGCACGGGTTCTGAGACCTAGCGTGCCACGTGGAGTAGGTGTGGTGCTGTGCGTCCAGGCAGAACACCGTGCGGGGATACGTCGCATGGAAACGATTTGACAGTCTTAGCGCCATGGCACCGACGACATCTCTTGGGAGGGATTGCTTTCCGGTGAAACTGCGGACCTAGACATCACACGAAACTCATTACCATGCAGCTTCATGCTTTAATTGACAACGCTGTTCTCAAGTAACAGTGATAACCAAGGACCATGCTACAAGGAGCACAGGTTGTTGCGCATTGTCTCAGGCTGTTTGTAAGCTTTCTATCGTTTATGGGCTATAGTGAATGCAGTCGTAGACTAATTAGGAAAAAATTGCCTCATATCCTATTGTGAGGGTTCCATTCTCGTCATGAGATGTACCTGATACATATGCATCGAATCGGTCTACAGAACACTGACCTTAGGACCAAGTTTTACGGCCAAAAATGCCGTAGGATAACTTGCAATGTTAAACGAGAGACCCACACCAACAACTCACGAAGCGAGACCCAGCGAATGGTTCAGAACTGGGTAAAGAAACATTTGTATGCAATAGTTGTGAGCTATTTTGTGAAGTCTTACGTCAGCAGACATGTGCTTTTGGACGTCAAGCTCTAAATATATCATACATAGCAGTGTCAGACGCTGGGATGCGCAATTCCGGATGTAAGCGGAAACATTATAAAAAAAGCCACAACTGACAATGGTTTAAATGAGTAAAACAAAACACATATTGTGGAATAAACACATACTTTTGGTAGTTGCAAAGATGGATTTGAAATATCTTGAGTCATCATAATGCGCTGTCCTTAACCACTGGATTAGCTGAAAGGTACTGGAGAAGTGGAATGCATGCGAAATTCTTCTTTAAAGAAAAGACGCATTCTGCAGGAAGCGCTTCAGTTCTGCAGTTTAATGTGTCTAATTTACATCTAAAATCAGTTCAAACGATGTAGCAGCAGAGAAAGCAGTGGATGTTCTGCAAGAAATAGTCAAAATCAGTATCTCTCTTGAGTGCTCTGAAATGGGAAATCTCGAGGTGCAAGAATACTAAAAAACGAATAGCTTTGCGATTGTTTGCTGTGTTTCTATGCTTCCTTTAAAGAATGCGAAAGTTCCAGGTATGAGTCCCAGTCTGCCACACAGTTTTAATCTGCCAGGAAGGTTATCATCCACCGCTGAGTAGAAATCCATTCTGGATACATTTACATTCTTGCATACACTGTACACGGTTGGTTTTTAACTTTTAACCCCTTCGGCTTGTGTGTTGCAGGCGGCCGCTGTTGAGTGAACGCCTACTGCCCTACCAGCCGTGGAACCTTTCCTCTCACGACGACTTCAGTGCGCTGTGCAAGGAGCGGCAGCCAGAGGCGTCGCAAATGTTCAGCCTCGCTGACACACTGTACGCCTACTATCGTTTCAACAGGTACACTGTAGCTGTGTACGTCGATATGCTCTACGAAGATGATTTCAAGACTGTAGGTAAGCTTTATGGCTATGCGCTGACGACTGTCCAGTTATTTAAGAAATGAGGTTCAAATACGCTTCTGAATATCTACTTTTGGATCTTACGTGATTTTGCATGCCACCCAAGGTAATCACTGGTGCTCTTTCCAAAGTCAGTTTTTCGACTGCTTGGCAACCCTCCATCTGGACCTGTTACAATCTAACTGCTTCATTTCGATGTACTGTTGTCTCCTTCATTGTACAGGCAGTAAAAAAGACTACATTCAGAAAATTTTGCTGTGTTTAGAGAACACTGAGAAAGAACATAGCTTTGTGACACAAACGTCACAGGTGGACCCTGCTCGTAGACCATGAAGGTTTAGACGTTAGTGATGTTCAGAGACTGTGTGATGTTTTAGTGATGTTACACTAGTGGCGGCTGGGTGCTAATGATTGTATAACATATTCGAAACCTGTTTCACAAATAATGGTTGCAGCCTCAGCCTGACAGGCAACCAGCCCACCTGGAGTGTCTGCCAGTGTCTGGTACACCGAACAACTCGACTCCCTCCCGTAGGAGGCCCGCAACGTGTCTAAAAGGGTATTCATCGCACAGCAGGTTGAACACCGTCTCTGAACGTCAGTGGAGGTGCGACATTTGCGTCACATAAAAAAGTGTTCCTTTTTATATTCTCTAAACACTCTAAAATTCTGTACATGTAGTTTTTTTCAGACCCAGTATAAGGCTTGTTTTAAAAATGGCGGCTGGTTTCTGTGACACAACGTTTACAAACAAACTTTTTGTTAATACTGTAACTGGTGTAGTGTTCTAAATTTCGCTCTGTTATGATATTGTTCGATTTAATAACTTTCTTTACGAATAATATTTTGATTTGTAACTGAACAGTTAATTGGACAAGATAAACTGTTAATATTATTCTTACAAATGTTAATACTATGGACTGCATTGGGACTGAGGAAAAACGGTATTTTCAGCAACGGCACCTGTCTGCTAAACAATTCTGTTTCATCGAGATCACTATATTTTTTTTATTTATTTATTATTTTATTCTCGATGCTGGACTTATCTATTACTCGATCATTCGATCTGTCTATCGTGCACCAGATGTGAAAGGAGTTGTAATCGTTAATTGCTCTCCTTGTAACTGCCAGACAGCTTCTTGCTCGGTAGGGAGTAACTCCATTTAAATGAGAGGAGGGGAGGACAGCGAGCCCCATGGGAAAATTGATTATGCCTGCCTGTGTCGTTCTTGACCGCTTCAGGCAACTGAACTTGCAGGGTTTTAATTGGTAATAAAGTGACTAATTAACAAACTAAGATGGTCGACAAGGGTTACAACAGATAAAGAAGTAAGTTGTCATAAGAATATGCCTATATTAGAACCAGGAACTCTAATACTGCAAAGACCTACCTTTAAAAAATTTCGGCTACGCCAATAAATTACTGCAGACATTCATAAGAATAATACTGGCGCATAAACGGAAATATGCATTGTTAGCAAATTATTAAACAAGTAGACGTGTCGGGGAATGAGAGACTCTTACGCTGCTCTCTGCGGCGTGTCTATAATTATGCCTGAAACTGTAATGGACCCTGAGAATACGTGTGTGAGCTGAAGTCGATGTTTCAATTCCTTAAAATGCGAGCGAGTGCTGAGAAGATTTTACAGAGCGAGCAGCGACAAGAGCTGACAGATTTGCGGACAACTAGCCGTTTGTCTGGATGCTAACTTTAAGCCCGACATCGAACATACTGTCAGGGGAAAGCCGTAATGATAATCCAGAGAGATCGCGGCAGTTCGGTGGAGATAACAAGCGGGGTGGGGGTGTGGGGGAGCAGGAACGGTTGCGAATCTCTTATCTCTTCTGAGCACGTGGCGATGTTGCAGATGGCTTACGACATCCAGCACGCTACCCTCGCCACTTTAAAACCGTGGCCCTTTACTGCCTGCTTTTTTACGCATCACTACCCAGCAGAACTGTAACGAGAGGAGGCGGCCATTCCCTGAGCCAAATGCGGAAGCCTCTAATCACACCCGAATGAGCGTCCCCACTGACCATCTGACGTCAAACATTAGGACTCACTTCAACCGCTGACAATGGGAGTGGCCACGATCTACCTGCTGGTACACAGAGAGCTGATAACGCCTTCATTCCTCAGACGCTTTCCGTCCTGCCTAGGTGGCAAGTGGCGCCGGCAATAACGCTTTCTGCATCGGGACGCCTCTTTGAGAATTATAAACCTTTCACATTTTCAGTGAATTGTACATTACTCAAGGGCAGAAAATGTATTATGCGATGGTAAATCTGTAGCATCCAGTCTCGAATACTATAGTTGACTGGACAAACATTTGTGAAAGTATAAGTATAATCAGTTTCATCACGCATCACTTTAGTTTAGTAATTGTTAGTTTAGTTCATACACAGACAGAAAGAGTTTTTTGAATATTGTGGAATCATTAAGAGAGTATATGTTGTACATGTTGGTTACTGACAAAAATGCTTAGTTCTAGCAACAAACCTGGTAATCACTCTCTCCCCCAAATTATCCTACGAACTACCTCACATGACAACCTGGCCACAAAAACTAACAAAAGCCTCAGCCTCCATAAACCTCCCAACCTACAAAAAAGGGAGATATATCTCGTAATTTCTAGTAAACATATTCCACACCCACTACTTCTCAAAACCTCTCTCCAACGACTTACTCTTTTGTTTAGTCCTACCCATCCACTAAATTCCTTAGGCCTAAATCCTTGGGGCCCAGTCTGAAAAAGTACTAGCAAGTCTAAACTAATCTAATAGCTAATTCTTAGGAATGAATCCATCTTTACAATTTGCAGAAATCCTGATTTCCTCCTACAAAACATCCCAGTCAGTCACTTTGGAAGCAACACTTCTCTTAGTACCACTCAATCCTACTCAACCTCAGTCTCTGAGTCCACTCCTTTTCACCGCTGTCAACCAGGTTGGTGAACATGACACACAGTGGAAGATGCTGGGCAGGAATTAAATTCCCATTCCAGAACCCAGATGACCAAAACCTTCTGTATCAACAATAATTCTCACATTATTACAGATTTCTCGTCCACAACAGACCATCACATCAAGAACAGAGCCTTGATTTGCTGTCGCTGCCATTGTGTAGAATCAACTAAATCGCAAACGCAAGCCTACAGATGTCAAAAATACTTCCTGTGTGACGACTAGCTGGCACAGAATCGCAGAACGATCCCACCTATCCCAGTTACAAACAAAACCAGCCATCAGCAGACCGAGGAACCAGTCCAAGTTGCAAATTTTTACTTTCTATTCATTCGATGACTAGTTTCGGACCGAGAGCGATTTTCAGATCGTCATAATATAATCGAAAATGGCATAGCCGAATATGTCAAAAATGTGCCATGAACATTTGCAGCGCATTCAGAATAAACAAAAAGTAAATATTGGGACTTGGACTGGTTTTTCCTTCGACTGAATAACAGAAGTTGCCGACCCAAGCTGCTTCAGCATGTTGGATGTTCGTAAAACCATCCATGTTAACTGTGCCCAGATGTACAATCTTTGCACACATGCGTCGTTTACACAGCTTCAGCGTTGAGCTACATGGGACTTAACTATTCTTCATAAAGAGTTACTGGAGTGGTAAGATCCGAAATTTGTCATGGCCATTTACAAGGGTTGTTGAGGTGGTAATGCTGGGATTTCGTCGTCATGTAAGGGTACAGTACCCGTAGTATCGATTATGCACTATGCAGAGATCATACATGGTTTAAGCAAAGACTGCAGTGCATTTAACAATGTGCGAGTGGGTAAGCAATAGTCGAGTGTTGGAGTCCGTGGGTGGAAGTCGGGTGTGAGAGGCTAGAGAGAGAGGTTGCTCGGTAGCGAGGCCGAAGATGAGTGGCAGAATGGCACACAGTGTTTGATGTTCATAAATGTTTATAAATGGAGTTATTTAATTAATAAATTCCAGCATTTAAGAAAGGAGATGTTATCATTTAGTAGTTTTCACAGTAAAGGAAGTGGACAACAATGAGTCTCAGGACAAGGAGGAAAGATATATATATTGCTAAAATAACTAAAATATAGCTTCACCTACAGCGTATGCCAATAATATAGTTCGGTGCGAAACTGGGGGCAGGTTACATATGGTGACGTGTGTGTCGGACTTCAATTCCACAGCAATCTTCGGTAACGATGGAGAAGACAACACAGTATTTCAGCACAGCAGCGCTTCGAAATTCAGTGAACTCAACGTTGTGTAGGAATGAACACGAATAGGAATAATTAATAGTGTTACTGACTTTTATGTTGCGAGTGAACTTTTCAATTTAGAGCAACCATAAGTTGTAACGAACAGTGATTGTTGTGAACAATGTTAATATGGCTAATTCAGAACAAAACGGTAGTGTTACTAAAGACGAGGGAGGACAATTTAATAACGTGGTTGACGGAGAACAAATTAATGTGAGGGAAAACACTAATTCGACCGAGAACAGTGGTATTCTTAGTTTTGATTTGCCTAACAGAAGTTCTACACCGATGGTTATCCAGCAAACAGAAACTGCTGTTGTCAGTAAAAACTGTATATCTCAATTGTTAGAAGCAATCAAAAATGTTCATGAGGAAAATAGACAGGCGTGTGTAGAAATAAAAGCTTTTCATGAAGAAAATAGACAGGCGCGTGTAGAAACAAGAGAGTTTCATGAGGAAAATAAAAAGTTGTGTGAGGAAATAACAAAATTTTATGAGGAAACAAGAAAGTTCCATGAGGAATTCAAAAATGATTATCAAACACTAACTAATGCGATTAGCAATTTGCGAACGGAACTCGCCAGCTCATTTTAACAAAAGCGTGATGAGCTCCGAAAACAATGTCAAGACAAACATGAGGCCATTGGCAACGAAATTACAGATCTTAAAATTCAAGTTAATGGACGGTGTAGGAAAACGGAAGATTTTATTTGAAAAGTTAATGACAAAGTTAAGGCTCAAGACGACGAAATAGTCAAAATTAAAAGTTCTTGTTAAGCCAACAAAGAGTCGATAATTAAGATGGTTAACAGCGTACAAACGCGATGTGATGAACTAAGTGATGAGGTACATGAGATATGACAAAAGGTAACGAACAACGACACAATGTCAAATGGAATTAATAAAGAAATTTTGCGCGATGAAATTAATGCAGTATTACGTGAACCAGATAACAATATTGTTGCTTTGCCGCAAGTAATTGTTGACAATGGACTGAGCGGTCGAAAATTTCATGAATATGAACCGAAACAAGGCATCGACGCAGTTGCTTTCATTAGACAATTCAAAGATGCGTTTCCGAGGCATTATATGCAACGTGCTAAAATTGACACTTGCGTCAGTCACATGAAGGGTGAGGCACATATTTGGGGTATAAGTGTATCCGACAATTACACCAAGTATGAAGAATCTGAAACAGCATTTTAAAAAAAATTTGGTCGAAAGAAAAACAGTGGGACGTAAAATCAAAAATTCTCACACCGCCAAATTATGCAAGACAGAACGGTACAATGCATGAGTTTATGCAAAGGTACTGGAACGACAATGCATACTTGGACGATCCGGTTAAATAAGAAGAGCTAATGCTTATATTAATGCAGAAATTACCATTTTTGGTGCGTGAGAAGTTAGCACTCACACCACAGTTAACAATGGAGCAAGTGTGTTTGCTAATTGACCGAATGGAATTGCTCAATGCCGAACGCGATCAGTAATTTCAATTACCCGAATCGTCAAAACGGCCCAGTGCGGGAAGGAATCCTAAGTTACGAACGACCGAAAGTATTTGATCACCTAGACGATGATAGACACAGGAGAAACGAATACAATGTACAAGACGGATTCAGGTCAAATCATCCGCCGAACAGGCCACACAATGACAGAGACAGGTATCGATCGCCAGAACGTGCAAGAAGCCGCGATCGCAATCAGCGAGATTCTGAACCGTTAAACAAAGCAAAGTTTCGGAGACGACCCGCTCCGGAACTCTGTCACAGGGACAAGGGTCGGATATTATGATAAATGCCATAAAGTGTGAACATGTAAAATATGTCAACGAAGGTTTGTCTCGAGAAAATGAAGAAACTAATAAAGAAATTCTGATGCCGTTTGTTGAAGTCGAAGTATGTGGTATTGTTATGCATGCATTAATTGATTCAGTTAGTGAGGCAAGTGCTATTTCTGAAAATCTGTTTTCGCAATTAAACAATCTTGTCGCTATTCCCACATTTCCTGTTAACAGCGTACATATTGTCAGTGCAGTTGGAAACCGAAGCAAACCAGTCAAACGGCAAGCATTACTAAGATTTCGTATTCAAGGGGACGAATATGAGCAGAATGTTTTAATCATTGGTTTTCTCAATGTTGGGCTAGTTCTCCGAGTTGATTGGTTGTCAGAGATGAGATGCTGTAATAATTTTGAGGAGAATTGTCTGCGGACGTGGAGAGATAATAAAGAAAGAAGAATTGTATTCAACGGTTTTATTATAGATAATAAGGGCGCTGCGGGCGTGAAAATAAGTATGATGCGCTATAGAGGAGAATATGAAGCTGCCACTTTAAACAATTCAGAGAACTGCGCTAAGCTGCAAGAGAGGAACGAGGAGGATACTCTAAATTGTATTCAAACCAAGATTCGAGCGTTAGTGGACTTGACTGAAGCAGAACGAGAAGAACTGAGGGAACTACTGAGGTGCTACGTCGATATATTTTCAAAGATACCAGGATTAATTAAAGGGTATGTTTGTAAAATTAAAGTAAAGGACCATGAACCATTTCGCAGTTTGTCATATGCAATAGCATTGGCAAAAAGGGAAGCTGTTAACAAGGAAATACAGAGGATGTTGAATAATCAAATAATTGAGCGCTCAAATAGCGAATATTCAAACCCAATACATGCTGTAGCAGCAGAACGGAAGCTGGCACATGACAAAATAGTGAAGCCCATTACGTACAAAGTTGGTGATTTACTACTTACTCGAACTCATACGAAACCATCAAGTGCAAATGAAGAGATAAAAAAGTTTCATCACTACTACAGAGGACTATTCAAAATTAGAAAATTTGTTCACCCTAATTCGGTTGAAATTGAAATGGTGCAGTCCGGTCAGTATCATAGCCTACAACATGTAGAAAACATTAAACCGTATCATCTATAAGAAGTGTTGCAAGCCAGAGATGCTCTGTAAAAAAGAAAAAAAAATGAACATTGTGTTATCTGTGTACATGTCATTTTGCCTGTGTGAATAAATGGACAATAGTCGGTAGGTATTGTGAGTTAGTTATAGTGGACAGTAGTAGGTAGCTACTGTGAGCTAGATGCAATCAGTTTTAAGCATTTTATGCCGTCACGTAAACATTGTGCAGTGCTTAAGTCAGAGACACGTCTATAAGCAATAATAGGAACGCGTGGCGCGAGTGTTGTAGTTACTACAGACTGATTGACGTGCGCCAGCAGTGTATTTTGTTTCGCCACTGCCGTAATTCCGTTTAGTGTTTGTATGTTGGTGAGCCGATGTGGAGTCACCGACGTGAAGCGATAAGCGCGCAGCGCGGTCGTCACATGTTACAACTGCAGTAGAGGATGTACCAAGCCCTACGACGACCTAGCACGCAGCGCGACTGTCGCCTGTTCCAGCGCTGCGCCAGCCTGTCAGGTTGGCGAGCTGTGTGGAATGCGGAACCATGGGATGCTGACGTCAGCGGCCAGCTGATCAAAACAACAACAACAAGCTTCACGGCACGGGAGTCGCTGTTATGACGCTGTTACTACAATTCCAACAATTTGCAGAGGCAACGAGTCTACAGACCCCGATGGCTTCGATGCCACAGCCCTATAATTCATCGAAAGCTACGAATACGGGTGTTTTGCATCGCATCATATAGGGAAGTGAAAAAGAAGAGTAAACAGTGAAAGTGTTATTGTTATTGTGGTGGTATATCCCCAGCGGTATCGATGCCACAGCCAAGTGCATTGTGAACCAGCGTGTTTGCGTGTGATTTATGACTCAACATATAGGCAGGGACCTATTCAGCGTAATTAGATATGAAGTGCTACATAAAAAAAGTGTTTTCCAAGGTGATTATTTGTTTATGGATTACTTTCCAAGGTATGTGCCTTTTGTCAAATTTCTTGTATTACTAACCCTGTAAACTGTGTGCCATAAATATAACAATATCACATTTTCAAAATATGCTGCCACTTAGAGTGTTAATTTATGTGGGGTAGTAATAGAATATTTTCCTGTGAATATTGTGTAGTAGTAAGAGTTGTCTGTTTATTATTTTGTTTATTTTTTTATCACAGTCATTCATTAGGCCTATGTTTCATTCATTCAATAGAGTGACTATCTGATTATTAGTATTTCATACATCACAAAACAAATATTCATGAACAAGCTAATAGACACTTGTTATTCGTGTATCACAGTTAGCCATACTATTTATTTGGGACGTTGCAGCATTGTGTTTCATGTTGCTATGTTAATTCAATGACATTATGCAGTGTGCACAAGCATTTGCAATTAACCTGACTTATCTTGTTGCTAATTAGAGAGTAATTTAATTATATAATTTGATTAATGTACTGTGATTAAGTGATACTTGAATTTCTTAAACACCATTTTCCTTACACAAATGAGAATTATTTTTAATGACTTGAGGTTCTCCATTATTATTATTATTATTATTATTTATTTTATGGCCTTCATTGGACCACTCTAGTCAAAAATACAAAGTAGAAAAACAAGTTCTTTCACAGGGATACAATTTGGCTCAACAATAACTTAATGTGATATTTAGGTAATATAATTATTAGAGTCTATTCTTATATGAAAGGTGTTTTGCTCTTCTGTCTGCCCAATATTTCTTCATTCTCTCAGATATTTTCTGTCTTTCTTCATCTGAGACCACTCTTCCTGTACTCCTTTTATTGATTTTCATTTGTAGTCTGGTTTGTGGGTCTTGCAGTATTCTGGTTTTCTCGTCTTGTTTTTTAGGTCATCTGCAGTAATTTTGAGTTCTTTTATATCTTCCTTAATTTCTGTAATCCATTTAATGTCGCTCTTGCTATTCCAAAATTTTTGTATTATTTTTTTTTACTAATTCTGTTTTCTGGAGTTCTCATCAGATGTCCAAAGAATGAGATTTGTTTCTTCCTGATCGTGCTCATGACTGGTTCTATTTTCTTATATACTGTTTCATTTGATGCTATTCTCCAATGTCCATTTATTTTATACTGTTTTTTAATACATGTCCTAATTATTCTTCTTTCTATTTTTAGTATTCTGTCAATTTCTGCTGTATTAGTTGTTTTGAAGATAGTTTTCACTGCGTATGTTATTTATGGTTGTGTAACTGTTTTATAGTATTTTAATTTTGCATCTATAGATAGGCTTTTGTTGTTGTATGTAGTTTTGGTAATGTAATTTGCGTAGTTCAGTTTTTTATTCTATTCTGCCATGATGGCTTCTCATTTAGATTGTATGTTATTATTTCGCCTAAATATTTAAATTTATCAACAATTTTGATTTCCTGCACTCCTATTGTAATTTTGTTTGCAAGTGGTGGATCAGTCAAATCTCCGTTTTTTCAAATGATATTCTAAGGCCTACTTTCTCTGCTATTTCTTGTAGTGATTTCACTTGTTGCCTGGCTTCTTGAATGGTGTTGGGTAGGAGAGCAAAATCATCAGCGAATCCCAAGCAGTTCAAGCTAATATCATCTTTTGCACTTCCAATTCTTATCATCTTTGGATTGCCCTTGTACCATTCTGTCATTATGTATTCCAGTGCACAGTTGAACAGTAATGGTGATAGGCAGTCACCTTGTCTTAAGCCTGCTTTTATGAGGAATGGTTCCGAAATTTCTCCTCCAAGCTTCACTTTTGATTTGCTGTTAGAATGAGTTGTATTATTTTAATTAGTTTTGGACAGAGTCCTAGATTTCTTAAAATTTTTAGTACTGAAGGTCTGTGGAGACAGTCATATGCCTTCTTAAAATCTACAAATGTTATTGCCAGAGGTTTGTTCTGTTTCTTGTAGTATGCCATAATCAATTTTAAACTAATTATCTTCTCTGCACAGCTCCTCCATAGTCTGAAACCTCCCTAGTATTCCCCTAACTCCTGTTCTAATTGCTCTTTGATTCTTTCATATAGGATCTTGGATAGAATTTTGTATGTGCAATCTAGGAGAGAGATTCCTCTGTAGTTGTCTGGGTTGCTCTTATCTCCCTTTCTGTGTAGTGAGTGGATGATAGCTGTGGTCCAATGTTCAGGGAATCGTTCTGTTACCCAAATTTTTGTTAGAGCCATGTGTAAGGAGATCCTGACTGTGTCACTTGCCTATTTCCACATTTCAGCAAAAACCTGATCTTCTCCATATGCCTTATAATTTTTTTGTTCTTTAAGAATTTTTTCTACCTCTTGGAAAGTTGGAGGGTCTTGTTTGTTAGGTTTGGTTTTTATTGGGGTATTTATGTTGATTTGTAAGGGTTCTTTGGGTTCCTCGCAATTCAGAAGTTTGTTAAATGCTTTTGCCATGATTTCTGCATTTTCCTTGTTACTGTGTGTCATTCTTCCATCTTCATCTTTCAGTATTAGTGTAGGGGCCTCACATTATTGTAGTTGTTTCCCAAAGATTTTATAGTAGTTCCTGGAGTTGGTTTTATGATAATTACCATCTATAAAGTTTATAATATCTTTATGGAATCCTCGTTTGATTCTTCTAATATTTTGTGTGAATTTTTTTCTTTCATTTTTTAGGTTGATGGCATTTTCTTCAGTTTTATGTGTATGAAACTTTAACCATGCTTGGTGTCTGTCTTATGGAATTTGTCACATTCTGATGTCCACCATGCATGTTTCCTTTTTGGGTTCAAGGGAGCTAGATTCTCAGCTTCTTTTTTAAGATTAGGTATTTATTATTTTTAATTAGCTGATGTGGGTCAAACCTCCTTTTTATTTTATTAGTTTTTCTGGTCCTCTTCTTTAATGGAGTGAATTTGATTTTAATTTTAACTATATAATGGTCTGAACCTGTGTCTACTCCTCTCAGTACTTTAACATTGTGGACCTCCTCCTGAAAATTTTTGTCCATACGGACATGGTCTTGTTGCCACTCCCCCTTCCTCCAGTCTGGATGTTTCCACGTTCTAAGTTTACTTGGCTTCCTCTTAAAGTATGTTGATTTCGATATAAGGTTGTATTCTCTGCAGAGTTCTATTATTATTATTTATTTTATGGCCTTCATTGGACCACTGTAGTCAAAAATACAAAGTTTTAAACAAGTTGTTACACATGGATACAATTTGGTTCAACAATAACTTAATATATTTAGGTAATATAATTATTAGAGGCTATTCTTATATGAAAGGTGTTTTGCTCTTCTGTCTGCCCAATATTTCTTCATTCTCTCAGATATTTTCTGTCTTTCTTCATCTGAGACCACTCTTCCTGTACTCCTTTTATTGATTTTCATTTGTAGTCTGGTCTGCGGGTCTTGCAGTACTCTGGTTTTCTCTTTCTTGTTTTTTAGGTCATCTACTGTAATTTGAAGTTCTTCTATATCTTCCCTAATTTCTGTAATCCATTTAATGTCGCTCTTGCTATTCCACAATTTTTGTATTATTTTTTTACTAATTCTGTTTTCTGGAGTTCTCATCAGATGTCCAAAGAATGAGATGCGTTTCTTCCTGATTGTGCTCATGACTGGTTCTATTTTCTTATATACTGTTTCATTTGATGCTATTCTCCAATGTCCATTTATTTTATACTGTTTATTTATACATGTCCTAATTATTCTTCTTTCTATTTTTAGTATTCTGTCAATTTCTGTTGTATTCGTTATTTTGAAGATAGTTTAAGCTGCATACGTTATTTCTGGTTGTGTAACTGTTTTATAGTGTTTTAATTTTGCATCTATAGATAGGCTTTTTTTGTTGTTGTAGTTTTGGTAATGTAATTTGCATAGTTCAGTTTTTTAATTCTATTTTGCCATGATGGCTTCTCATTTAGATTGTATGTTATTATTTCGCCTAAATATTTAAATTTATCAACAATTTTGATTTCCTGTTCTCCGATTGTAATTTTGTTTGCAAGTGGTGGATCAGTTAGCATAATCTCCGTTTTTTCAAACGATATTCTAAGGCCTACTTTCTCTGCTATTTCTTGTAGTGATTTCACTTGTTGCTTGGCTTCTTGAATGGTGTTGGGTAGGAAAGCAAGATCATCAGCGAATCCCAAGCAGTTTAAGCTAATATCATCTTTTGCACTTCCAATTCTTATCCTCTTTGGATTGTCCTTGTACCATTCTCTAATTATGTATTCCAGTGCACAGTTGAAAAGTAATGGTGATAGGCAGTCACCTTGTCTTAAGCCTGTTTTTATGAGGAATGGTTCCGAAATTTCTCCTCTAAACTTCACTTTTGATTTGGTGTTGCTTAGAGTGAGTTGTATTATTTTAATTAGTTTTGGATGGAGAGTTCTACAAGTCTTTGACCGTTTTTGTTCGTAAATTTATGTGGACTCCATTTTCCAATTATATCTTTATATTTCCTTTCTTTTCCCAACTGAGCATTGAAATATCCCAATAAGATTTTTACATTCTTTTTATTTACTCTGTTCACAGTTTGTTCTAGAAGGTCCCAAAATTTATCTACCTCTTCCTTTGTTCCAAACTGGGGACGTTGTTTCATTGCCCTCGGTCCTGGTTTCCCATTATAAATTCTGTATCCTTGGGATTCGAATGAGTCCTCTGTGGTGTTTCTCATTTCTTGGATCCCTGTTATTAAAATTTTTTGTTTATTTAGTTCATCTGTGAGCACCTTGAGTTTTCCGGTCTGAAGTAGTGAGTTTATGTTGTGTGTTGCTATATAATTTATCTGCTTATGTTTAATCTTCTTTTTGTGTTTTAGTGTGCATTTTGATGGTTGCAAATGCTCCGATTTGTTGCTGTCTTCTAGGTGACTACCCACCGAATCCGATGTAGCCTTTTCCTGACTTTTTAAGCAGGACGGTTGAATTTTTGCCTAAAAGACCTTTCCTTTTTTTTACTTTCGAAGGTTGTCAACCTTAGTTGGAGCAAGCTCCGATTTACAACTATGATTGTTAACCACAGAGGGTGTGTTTGGTACGAGAGCTATTTTATTTCACTCAAGTCTGCCGGTAAACTGGTGAGGACTTCCCTATCAGCCATCTGGGACGTGCCACGTAGGAGTATCACCTCTCCTCCTACTATCACAGCATTAATAAGCAAATAGTTTTGACTAAATAATGTAATTTCACATTTTTTTCATTTTTGTCTTTCTATATATTTTTCTACTTTATTTTTCTACTTCAATATTCAAATCTAATATCACTATTACATTTTTTCATATTAAAGTATTATTTTGGTGGGGATATGTAAGGGTACAGTACCCTTATGTAATATCGATTATGCACTATGCAGAGATCATACATGGTTTAAGCAAAGACTGCAGTGCAGTCAACAATGTGCGAGAGGGTAAGCTGTAGTCTAGTGTTGGAGTCCATGGGTGGAAGTCGGGTGTGAGAGGCTACAGAGAGAGGTTGCTCGGTAGCGAGGCCGGAGATGAGTGGCAGAATGGTACACAGTGTTTGATGTTTATAAATTGAGTGATTTAATTAATAAATTCCAGCATTTAAGGAAGGAGATGTTATCATTTAGTGGTTTTGACATTAACAGAAGTGGACAACAATGAGTCTCACAACAAGGAGGAAAGATATAGATACTGCTATAATAATTAAAATATAACTTCACCTAGAGTGTATGTGAATAATATAGTTCGGTGCGAAACTGGGGGGAGGCTACAGTCACTATTTTAATGTGGCTTCAGATATTGCAAAACATAATCCGAGGCAAAATTGTTCATTAAGGAACCCACACACCTGAACAGCAAAATTTGACTCAAGCTCTGTCCTACCATAACCGCACATGATCCGTGACTGCCTTCTCATTGACCAGAGGTACTGCAAACTTCTGTTGTACAGTTAAATAAAAGTTCCCATTCATGTAAGCTTCAAAAGAATGTGGTCCAAACATGTATTGCGATCACACCAAGGCCCATGTGACATGAAGTGGGTTTCTTTCTAACTCTTGCTGATAATAGGTATTTTCCTTAGACAAGAAAACAATATTTCTCCTGTGCAAACTGCAGTATATGGTTCATTTATCAGTAAACAGTCTTGAGCCCAACGAAGTCGGTAGGCTACAAATCGTAGCTCCATATCATTGTCAGTTAATTCAGTAACAAACATCAGCCTAGATCCTTTCGTATTCAAATTTCTTTCAATGTGGTCTTGCATTGTTGAGCAAGATGCTTGAAGTCCAACTGCTCTTTTGCAAATGGATTTCATTGGAGACGGCTCATCTGATTAAGAGACAGTGACACACATTTCCTCTCACGTTTTATTGCTTCCAATACGTGACCTGTCTTTGAGACAACCTGAAAAAACAGGACATTTATCTCAGTCAGGCGGGCTACTTTACGAGGTAGACTGTGGCAAGTTGTCTCATCATGCCCTTCGTAGTTTTTTTCTATCTATGGATGTTCATGCTCACACAAATCTGCCACTAATCTCTCCTTTGAAATATAGCTGTTGCACCATGGGTTCCGAACTCAGAGACTACAGTGCTGAAACAGAAGTACAACACTGATAACATTGCTTTTTCTCCAGCTTCAAAGCAGTAATATCAATAAAACTTATTGCTTTCCTCATTTTTATTAAGCCAAGAGCGACACAGGGACCTCTTGGACACCCTGTAGATGAAATAGACTTGCATGGTAACAATGATATCTGTCTTTCTGAATAGTCTTGTTATGACATGTCGCCTTACATAATTCTGAGTAACTGAACCTGGATAGTATAGGTAAACAACGACCAATCTTATCACCTAGAGGAGACTTTGGATCCAGCTACTTGCAGTATATGGGCGCCACATACTTGCTGTCATATTTTTGCAGATGAGGAGTGGCAGCTGGAGGACAGAAGCAGCGCTACGCTCTCCGTGGACACTGACTGTGTGCAGCTGTTGGCGAACGCCCTGGACCACCCCACGTGTCCGCTGGAAGACCTGCGACCGGAGACCATCCAGCAGCGCCTACAGTGCCGCGAGCAGCTGTGGGGTGACGTGGTGCAGAGATGGCCCCACATACCCGTGACCAGCTATCTGGCCTACACACAGAGGGTGAACGTCAACCTCTGTCTGCTGGCCTGGATGGCAGTCAACTCGTACAGCATTTGTCAGGGCATCCCGTTTAGTATGATACAGCCCGTGAGAGATGCTCGCTGCTACTTCGATAGTCCTGACGATCAGTCGTGTCTGGAATCGAACGCTACAGATGCCATCTGCTCTGTTTCCAGAGCTATTCTGCTGCTGAAATGTCGCGACTTTTCCTCCACTATGGCTTCCGATAATTGCATCATTTATTACCCATTTATAGAGCTATATAGTTCTAGCAGCATACTGTATCCAAAGCTAACAGAAGAAACACTGAACCGCAAAAACCGTTTAAAGAACGACAACTTGAAATACAAGGATTTCAAAATCGATAGCTTAAAGCCTTTAGAAATCTCATTTATACTGGTAAACATTATTTTCCGCTTTTCGACAGCCGGAGTATACATGTACCTTCCCCAGTTACGTAGCTTGCCTGGAAAGATACTCTTGTCCTTTCAGATCACGTGCATAATCCAGATCCTGTGTTCTGAGGTCGTGTATCGTATGGCAGGTTTCCCTGACATACCTACAGCAGTGCTGGTAGATAGCGCCCTCACACTTCTCAGCTGTATCTGGCTAAACTCATTCTGCTACCAGATGTATGCTTGTGTTCGTCATCTCAGGCTTCCTAACGACCTACTACCTGCTGAAGTAAGCAAGTTATTCCGTCGTCAGGTGTTGTACGTGTTAATGCCGTGGAGTATAGTGTGTGTGGCAGCTGTCGCTTTGGAAAAGACGAGTAAATATTACCTGATCCACAGTCGTGTGCTAGTCCTTGTGGGCATTTGTCTGTCAGTGGCTTTCAATTTGGTTTGTTTCGGACTGGTTGGATACATGTACCTACGTAATCGGTATTCCATGCGGCAACTCAAAATTGTTGATAACAATAAATTTGCCTCAAAGAAGCAATGTATTTTTATGTCAGTTAAGGCTGTTATCGTAACTGGAATAGGTGTTACAGTTAGAATTGGGTTCCACGAGGCTCAAGGAATTGCGCAGTTTGTTTATTACGTACATCTAGTTACAATGGTGCAAGGACCAGTGCTCTTCGTCTGTTTCGTTTGTAATGGAACGACGCTCCCCATACTGAAGAACAGGATACTAGCGTGGTTTAACCCAACTAACATCCCTGCAGGGGGACACCTCTGCTCAGCAGCTGAGAGGAATCTGGCCAGGAGAAACAATGAGCAGTCTCTAGTTACAGAATCCTCTCTGTAGCCTCCTTCAGTATTTTTCTCCAGTAACTGTCTTGACAGTAGATTGCATTAAAGCCTGCAATAAAAATGAAATCTATGTAATATGACAACATTAAATGTAATGAAATGTGATATCGTACAGCCAGTACTTCTCCTTTCCAATGTCTTCTTTATTTTTAACTGTCTACTTACTTGGAAGTGGTAGCTTCTGTCTACGTATCCTATGCACTGAGATTACTTACTACAATCGTTGGGAAACGCTTTGCATATCCAAACACACACACACACACACACACACACACACACACACACACACACACACACACACACACACACACATACATAGATATATATACACTCCTGGAAATTGAAATAAGAACACCGTGAATTCATTGTCCCAGGAAGGGGAAACTTTATTGACACATTCCTGGGGTCAGATACATCACATGATCACACTGACAGAACCACAGGCACATAGACACAGGCAACAGAGCATGCACAATGTCGGCACTAGTACAGTGTATATCCACCTTTCGCAGCAATGCAGGCTGCTATTCTCCCATGGAGACGATCGTAGAGATGCTGGATGTAGTCCTGTGGAACGGCTTGCCATGCCATTTCCACCTGGCGCCTCAGTTGGACCAGCGTTCGTGCTGGACGTGCAGACCGCGTGAGACGACGCTTCATCCAGTCCCAAACATGCTCAATGGGGGACAGATCCGGAGATCTTGCTGGCCAGGGTAGTTGACTTACACCTTCTAGAGCACGTTGGGTGGCACGGGATACATGCGGACGTGCATTGTCCTGTTGGAACAGCAAGTTCCCTTGCCGGTCTAGGAATGGTAGAACGATGGGTTCGATGACGGTTTGGATGTACCGTGCACTATTCAGTGTCCCCTCGACGATCACCAGTGGTGTACGGCCAGTGTAGGAGATCGCTCCCCACGCCATGATGCCGGGTGTTGGCCCTGTGTGCCTCGGTCGTATGCAGTCCTGATTGTGGCGCTCACCTGCACGGCGCCAAACACGCATACGACCATCATTGGCACCAAGGCAGAAGCGACTCTCATCACTAAAGACGACACGTCTCCATTCGTCCCTCCATTCACGCCCGTCGCGACACCACTGGAGGCGGGCTGCACAATGTTGGGGCGTGAGCGGAAGACGGCCTAACGGTGTGCGGGACCGTAGCCCAGCTTCATGGAGACGGTTGCGAATGGTCCTCGCCGATACCCCAGGAGCAACAGTGTCCCTAATTTGCTGGGAAGTGGCGGTGCGGTCCCCTACGGCACTGCGTAGGATCCTACGGTCTTGGCGTGCATCCGTGCGTCGCTGCGGTCCGGTCCCAGGTTGACGGGCACGTGCACCTTCCGCCGACCACTGGCGACAACATCGATGTACTGTGGAGACCTCACGCCCCACGTGTTGAGCAATTCGGCGGTACGTCCACCCGGCCTCCCGCATGCCCACTATACGCCCTCGCTCAAAGTCCGTCAGCTGCACATACGGTTCACGTCCACGCTGTCGCGGCATGCTACCAGTGTTAAAGACTGCGATGGAGCTCCGTATGCCACGGCAAACTGGCTGACACTGACGGCGGCGGTGCACAAATGCTGCGCAGCTAGCGCCATTCGACGGCCAACACCGCGGTTCCTGGTGTGTCCGCTGTGCCGTGCGTGTGATCATTGCTTGTACAGCCCTCTCGCAGTGTCCGGAGCAAGTATGGTGGGTCTGACACACCGGTGTCAATGTGTTCTTTTTTCCATTTCCAGGAGTGTATGTATATGCTGTATTTGTTGGATTTATTAGTGTTCAACCAGTATATATATATATATATATATATATATATATATATATATTGGTTGAACACTAATACCTGAAAACGCCCCTAAGAAGTGGCAATATCGCTTAGGTTAAAAGTGACTGACTTGGATGCGGTAATTTCATAGTGATAATCTGAATTTGTTATCTTCCAAATATGGAAGTGTCGTTTTTTGAGTCATCCTTACCCTATTGACCTGTATATTTCGTACAGACAGTCGAGGGTAATTTCCCGAAATTAGCTGTATTTGTTGGATTTATTAGTGTTCAACCAACATATATATATATATTTCCATCACCAAAGTCAGGTTTTAATAACATGTGATTATGATTAAGATCATTCGTTGACTATTTCAAATTGATCTAGTTAAAAAAGTCAGCTTCTAAGCTGCTGATCCCAATTACAGTCACTGTTTACAGACTAGAGGTAAAATTGAAAATACTTAAGTTTCGTACAAGTATTAGTATGCCTTGCCAAACGTGTAACTCTTCGAACTGGTATGCACTTAATGGTGTTGTCACACTGTTTGCCTTTCATCTCAGGCTCTTATTTGGTTTGGACATAATGCGTAATCCTGGTGGATTGGAGGACGATGTGATTCTTATTGCTGAGTCCTTGCATTCACCTTATGGCTGGGTTAAAACTTCTGGGTAAAAAAAACATCACCTGGGATTGTTTGTCGAACGTCAAAGCATTTTGTGTCCTGTTCCAGTGTTCTGGTTGTCTTTTCGACTAATTTTTAAAAACTAATCTCTAGTATAATACGAATGAGTTTATGAAATAATTGTTTAAGTCAGCTTTTGACGAAAATATATATATATATATGTTGGTTGAACACTAATAAATCCAACAAATACAGCTAATTTCGGGAAATTACCCTCGACTGGCTGTACGAAATATACAGGTCAATAGGGTAAGGATGACTCAAAAAACGACACTTCCATATTTGGAAGATAACAAATTCAGATTATCACTATGAAATTACTGCATCCAAGTCAGTCACTTTTAACCTAAGCGATATTGCCACTTAGCTAACATCACCAAGCTTTCCATGAGCTACAGCTCGCGCGACAACGCCCACACTGATTACTCTGCAACATTCGCAGAGAACAACAGGAATGGTCCTGCAGTAAAATCTAAACATTCACCAAGCGATCTTGTGAAAAATTTGAGCACGGTATAAGAGACACAACGATATATGTACCTCTTGCCGAGGAACTCCCAATTGATATCATCATTTCTCGTACCTTCACTCGGGCCAGCTAAAGTCCAGGAGACTCAGTGCTAGATCCACGATATTTCCTGTAAAACTCAAAAATGGTGAACTTGTTGTAGCCTGTTGGAATCTCGCCAGACTTAGAAATAACGCCCACTTTTAACAATCACTATGACACTTTTATCTTCGATCGCAGACACTGAAGCGAGACTGAATTAGGCGACAGCATAGCTAATGAGTACCTGCCATTTACTGTATGATCTACAGCTATTAACCACAAAAGCAGGAAAAAATTAAACCAACGTAGATTCACGGATTCTAATCGCCGAAAAATTCAGATTGAGACGTTTAAGCACAAAACCTAGCGTATCAGCTACTGAAACCACTTATTATAACATATTACAACCAACAAACAGTGCAAGCAATACAACGTGCTGTACCTGAAAACGCCCCTAAGAAGAAACCAACATAACACAGAGAAACACTGGTTACATACATAATAAACAAAATTAAATAGAAATAAAATTCTGAAGACAATACAGCACTAACCAAACGGACGTTTTGATTTGAATAGTCCCAATGCTGTAATAAAAAGAGAAGCCCGCCAAGTGATGGGCGAGGGAATCACAAGAATTAGGCCCCACAGTGCCAGTCGCTTTTGGAAAAGAATTCAAATGAGCCATAGCATACCATCTGAGAACAGCCAGCCTTAATAGCAGATGACAATGTCATCCATTACTGATGACCTCAACTAAGATCTGCAAAGTGCTACAAAAAAAGAGACACGTTCATCCATGGTATCCAAAAATCGACAAAACTCACGAAGAAACGACACTCCAAAACCAAATGCAACCGCTGAACATCCACTACTTCGTAAGATTAAGGAATCTGAAACGTAAAAAAAGCAGACGAGGGACTAGAGGCACAGGCGGACAACAACTTAAATTTCTCCTTTCACAAAACACCTGCCACAAACACATTAAAATATTTCTTCATACCGGCCATGAAACTGAAAACAGTCTCTTTAAAATAGAAACAAGCTAAAATGAAGATCATTTCCAAACCTGATAGACCAAAAACCACCTCGACTCATAAATTAATGTCCTTTTTGTGAGAGGGAAAACTTTCGAGACAAATTTTAAAAAAATTCAAGGAATAAAGCAACATATTCCAAGAACAGGCCGAATTCAGTGGGAACCTTAGCCCAGGTTACCCGGTCCTAACGTTATTGGGAACAGGTAAGTACAAGACCTTATCTGTGATCACCATTTCGACGAGATTTACGCCAGTCGCAAAGACGGCACGTGGAACAGCCACGTCTCCACTACTACACACGAGCAACACAGCTGACATCGCTAAATCTTGGTTGAGGAATGAATGAACAGCTCCGTAGATTAAAATACCCTGGATTCACGAAATCTGTCCTTCAGCACCTATATGGGACCTTCAATTACTCATACTTTAAATATATATTTATTCCCCACACATCATCCTTGAAGTTACGTCAGACACATTCTGCAAGTCAGTTATAAACAATGAAGAAATATACCAACTGGAAAATAAGATGTTATAACGCAGAAAGATGTTGTCGTGGCCTTCATTCTGAAGACTGGTTTCAAACACAGCTCTCCATTCTGAAAGCCTCTTCATCTACAAATAACTACAGCACCCTACATCCTTCTGAATCTGTTTACTGTGTACACAATTTGGTCTTCCTATACGATTTTTACCTCCCACACTTCCCTTCAAGACTGAATTGGTCATCTCTTGACATTTCAGAATGTGTCCAACCATCCAATCCCTCCATTAGTTCAAGTTGTGCCACACATTTCTTGTCCCTCGAATTCTACTCAGTATATCCTCACTAGCTATGTGATCCACCCATCTAATCAACGTTCTTCTGTAGCACCACATTTCGAAAACTGCGATTCTCTTTTTGTCTAAACTGTTTATCATCCATGTTTCACTTCCACATATGCCCACACCCCATAAAAATAGCTTCAACAAAAGATTTCCCAAGACTTAAGGATATATTTGAAGTTAACAAAATTTGCTTCCTCAGAAACACTTTTCCTGCCATTGCCAGTGTATATTTTATATCCTCTCTACTTTGGCCACTATCAGCTACTTCGCTGCACAAACAGCAAAAGTCATCTACTTCTTTCAGTGTTTCATTTCCTAATCTAGTTCCCTTAAGATCATCTGATTTAATTCGATTACGCTCCATCATCCTCGTTTTGCTTTTGTTGATTTTCATCTTATATCCTCCTTTCAAGACGCTGTCCATTCCCTTCAACTGTTCTTCCAAGCCCTTTACTGTATCTCACGGAATTACAGTTCATTAGCAAACCTCAAAGCTTTCATTTCTTCTCCCTGAAATTTAACCACTACTCCAAATTCTCTTTAATGCGCCTCGACGCTTATAACTGCCCTCTGGTTTCTGTACAAGTTGTAAATAGCCTTTCGTTCTCTTTATTTTACAGGTACTACCATCAAAATTCAACACAGGATATTCCATTCACCATTGTCAAAAGCTTTATGTAAGTATACAAACGCTATAAACGTAAGTTTATCCCATCTTCTAAGATAAACTGTATGGTTAGTACTGCCTCATGTGCTCGCACAGTTCTTTGGAGTTCATACTAAACTTCCATGAGGTTATCAGTTTTCTCATTCTTCTGCAAAGAATTCCTGTTAGTGTCTTGCAGCCATGATTTATTAAACTGATAGTTCAGTAATTTTCACACAAATCAACAACTGCTTTCTTTGGAATTGATGTTATTACATTCTTCTTAACGTCCAAAGGTATTTCGTCTTTTTCATGCATATAACACAACAGATGGAAAAGTTTTGTCGTGGCTGGCTCACCCAAGGCTATCCATAGTGCTGACAGAATATTGTTTACTCCTAGGGCGTTGTTTCGACTTAGATATTTCAGCTCAATGTCCAATTCTTCTCGCAGTATTACATCTCCTATCTCACCTACAACTGTGTCCACTTCCCTTTTTGTAATTTGTGATATAACTGACATAACTACATTAGCTATAAACGAAAATTGTATGACTTCATGACAGCAGAAATTGTAAATATGATGTAGCTATGCTCCTGCACACACAAAAACATACATCACTATACCATTCAGAAGATTGTAGTTTCTGCTAAATAACATAGCACTTAGCTCATTTTCGTCAAAAGCTGACTTAAACAATTATTTCATAAACTCATTCGTAATATACTAGAGATTAGTTTTTAAAAATTAGTCGAAAAGACAACCAGAACACTGGAACAGGACACAAAATGCTTTGACGTTCGACAAACAATCCCAGGTGATGTTTTTTTACCCAGAAGTTTTAACCCAGCCATAAGGTGAATGCAAGGACTCAGCAATAAGAATCACATCGTCCTCCAATCCACCAGGATTACGCATTATGTCCAAACCAAATAAGAGCCTGAGATGAAAGGCAAACAGTGTGACAACACCATTAAGTGCATACCAGTTCGAAGAGTTACACGTTTGGCAAGGCATACTAATACTTGTACGAAACTTAAGTATTTTCAATTTTACCTCTAGTCTGTAAACAGTGACTGTAATTGGGATCAGCAGCTTAGAAGCTGACTTTTTTAACTAGATCAATTTGAAATAGTCAACGAATGATCTTAATCATAATCACATGTTATTAAAACCTGACTTTGGTGATGGAAATTGTAATCTTACGTATTTCTAAAACATCAAAACTAAATTACAAAACCTTTTAGTTTTCTTGAACTCAAAAACACAATCATCTACTATTTATTACAAGTTCTGGCTACGAAACAACCATCTTCGGGCCTGTAAAAGAAACAGGAAACAGAAAATTGCCTTAGGTTCAACTGACTTTAAAAATCTTCAGTTACATTCGTTAATTCTATGTAATGAAAGTTATGTAGTGTGAAGTGATAATTTGTCACTCATAGTAAATACTATGAGGCAATGAATTCTGTAGGCTTGAATGACATCATCTAATAGCATATCTTGGAACTATGTAAGTAAATGGAAAGTACCTGTCTGGTCAATATCAACAGTACACTATTTTAAGATATCAAAGAAATTAGCAAAAAGAAATAATGAAACGTACCATGTAGACTAATGAGCCATATTTTAA
Source organism: Schistocerca piceifrons (assembly GCF_021461385.2). Lineage (NCBI taxonomy): Eukaryota > Metazoa > Arthropoda > Insecta > Orthoptera > Acrididae > Schistocerca > Schistocerca piceifrons. The sequence continues at coordinate 153,260,394 of NC_060148.1, forward strand.
ATAGAATGTTGGTTGCACCAACGAAGTTAGACAGTGCAACTCTGAACGTTTACGGACAATCAAAACACACCGTTTCGTTAAAAATAAAGGCACTATACAGCTTAAAAATCGAAATTAATTTAATGAAAAGAAACTCTCTCTCGTTAATTATATCGAAAATGGGTATGAGCAGAAATTAGTAAGGGTAGCTATCTTTTTGGGCCGATCAGCTGCTCACGACACTGCTTGGTGAGAAGGACTTCTTTAGGAATTTACGATTGTTATCTCATGTCGCAAATTTAAGGACTTAATTTATAACATGCTAAGCAATAGATGATTTCATATCTACTCTAACAAAGAGAGATACAGGGTACTTAAACTGAATAATGGTTTACTACAAGTATCTGTGCTGGGATCACGTCTTCAGGATTATAGTTTATGCTGATGACATTTGCTTGATGGCCCAGAGCCACAACGTTTCTGATGCTGAAACCTTTTTAACCACTGATAGGGGCGTCTTCAAGAAATGGTGCCTGAACCTAAATCATCAGAAAACAGTTCTAGCTTCATTACATCTATGCACAACACAGATTACATACCAGATGTCAGATCCAGAGGCCAAGTCTTGCTGTATCGCATTACACCATAATACCTAACGCTATACAGAATTCTTAACTTGAAAGTAGCATCTTTCTATTTCAGCAGCTAAAGTCAAAACGAGAAACAACAGTCTTCAAAAATTTGTTGGTGCCTTATCGGGAGCTAATGCCCCTGTTTTAAGAGCTATAGCTTTAATCCTACCGCAGGTGCTCTGTTACTGAAGATTGTTGTTCGACCAGGATCAATGATGCCTATACAAAGAAGATAGATGTGCAACTCAATCAGGAATTACGAGATGTATTCAGAGTACAAACACTATAAGACTTCCCGTTCTCAGCATCATCCCACCTCCAGCTGCAAGAAGATCAACTGTCCTAAAGGCCTGGAAGAATGTTCGGAAGAATTCTCAACTACCCATTCATCGAGATATTGCACAGCCAGAATACCAAGGCTTGAAATCAAGGACAGCCTCATGGTGCACAGCAAAAAACCTTGTTGTGCCCCCTTTCATTGTCAATTATTCATGGAAAATTCAGTAAGCGCAGTCATCAGTAGTGAACAAGCATCTAGTCAAGGACGCTTTCATGCAGAAAGAAGGATTCGATCTCCTCAGACGTCAGTAGAGGATCATGAACTGGATTAGCACTGGACAAGGCATATGTGCTTATCTAACGTAGGTGGTGAGTATTCTTTTACAGACAATCAATGTCACTTTCTAAATATTCCATTTGCCTAGCCTCAATATAACAACAACAAGGTCACATGCTGCAACACCCTCTGAGGCGTGTGCATGCCCTGTCCCCCGTCATGACGTCACATGATGATCCAATTGTGCTAATTCAGAGATCTCTATATCGTCAAACGTGTTGATTCGATTATCTCCGTGTTTAATCATCAGGATATGTAATTATCCTGGGGCTGTCTCCTGGATCCTGAGATGTATGTCATAATTTCAACAAATAATTACACGTGATTTTATCAATTATGCTGCTCCCATGGTCTTGGTCTCTGGATCTTGAAGCACACTCGGCCGTGGATATTGAAATAGTACTTCCTGATGAGAATCCTCGTACAGTGTCATTTTTATTATGTCTTAAAGGCTCAAAATGTGTGTAATTGCGCTGCAGTTGTGCTGCACAATTTTTACATGTTACTACGTTAAGTCTTAGGATTAAGAGGTCATCTATACTGCAGAGAGATATATAAACTATACAGCTATTTCATATTGTCAGTTCATTTCCAAATGCTACTCCTTACCAGTACATACATGTTAACAGCATGCGGTTCCAAACATGCGAATGTAAGATTAGTGTATCTGCATGAATGTGAAATTATAGTAGAAACTGACAATGTTCGTCGTAATGCTAAAACACAATTTACAGAGATAAAGTAGGGAGAGCATTGTAGGCCGATGAAGCACACTGTGAGGTTGATGACAACACACTCTGATCCATCTCAACTTCCTCCTGACATGAACATCTGTAGCAATAAGGCAACCATCATCGATCTGTATGAAACTCCTACATTAAAGTAATCATCATCATCACAGGACTCTTCACAGTGTGTTTATTTAAACCTTAGATGAGTTATGAAGTTCTATTGGCTATAAAGTTCAATATGGATCGCAACAGACAAAGTCGGTGGCAACCATATGTGAAACCGTTGTTTAACGATGTTGTAAGTTATGTACATGAAATGTACCATAGAAGACGGTTCAGAAAAACGTATAAATGTATGTATGCTTGCAGTACCGAAGTCTGCTACTATAGCTCCTATGGATATTAAATCTGTAGAATTGGTTTACAGATGGAGAACCGAAATATATTGTGCGTCCTGTTGATTTGAACACAATGATAGTAGAATTTAGAGGGTATAAAAAAAGCTATTTAAACAATAGTGTAAGGATGTAAGGCAGAGTGAGTAATAAGAAATGTGTCAACAACGTATTTTTTTTATTTTCTGTACGTAAAAAAGTTAATAAACAAAATTATTTACAATGTATATTCGTCTTTTACTGCAACAACAGCAGTGGGAAACAAACATTATGCAAGATATTTGCAGATATGATAAACAGGTCATACTATTCTGCAAACACTTAAACATACATACATAAATAACTCACTCACTGAATGAATAGTGTAAATATGGCAGAGTGTCAATAAGTTTCGACGATATAAACACACATTTATAACAGCATCAAATGGGTTCAAGTTACTTGCAAATACCAAGACACTTAAAGCAGAGACATGAGCAACTGAAGGGGGTATTGACTTTGCAAATGAAGCTTCAGTAGTACTACTTTTAGGCTTTCTGAGAGAAGAACGTCTAGCATTGGATGCTAAAAAGGCTTACAAGTCTGACCTAGCTGTAGATATATTCCTGACAATTCGTACTTAATGCAGTTTTGGAACAGATATGTATCTAAAGGATAAGCTGCTACATACAATTCCTGTTTTTTCCCCCTGCAGTAGGTGCTGGATACAAAACATTAGAGGCTCCATCTAATGTTATATATCTCCCTGTAACCGTTCAAACGTTGGATACGCTTGAGGTGAATGTTGTTGACCAAGACAGTCAACTTGCCAATTCTGTGGAGAAGAAATAATCGTGCAACTACATTTTTAAAAAGGTAATGGGGATATGATTTAAAAGTTGTATATGCACACTGCAGAGCAACACTTCTTTGTGTAAACACGTTACATCAACATAAGCGAGGAGGTGGCCATGGTGGGGGCAGCAGCATGATGTTAGTGAGAGGTTCGTTGCTATTCTCGCCCCAGCACCTACGTCACACCGCAGTGGCAGAAGCAGCGTGACGTCACCTCAGCTTGGATGTTCACACTGGGAGACACCCCCAACTCTCATCTATGCTGGAGGCGCACAATCACTGAAAACATTGTCACTGCAGTAGAGTTCTATCAGTAGAGGGTACAGCAGTCTCAGCAGCAGTTTCAATAATAAAGACCAGTTGCTTGAGATCAGCTAGACCATAGACCTAAATTATTCACTGACTGGTGTGTTATCAGAAACAGAATTTCACAACCTCGAATTAAGAGTGGTTTTTAATATCTGGACGCCCTCCCATTTCTGATGCATGTAAACCTGTTTGGAGCCAAAGGATGTCTAAAATTCGAAGAAGCTTCAGTACCCTTCAGTTAATTGTAAAGCAATGCTATGCTATGAAATTCCTACACATCACGATGTGACTGATATGGCACACATACACTTGTAGAGCTGTTGTTGCTGTGGTCTTCAGTCCTGAGACTGGTTTGATGCAGCTCTCCATGCTACTCTTTCCTGTGCAAGCTTCTTCATCTCCCCGTACCTACTGCAACCTACATCCTTCTGAATCTGCTTAGTGTATTCATCTCTTGGTCTCCCCCTACGATTTTTACCCTCCACGCTGCCCTCCAATACTAAATTGGTGATCCCTTGATGCCTCAGAACATGTCCTACCAACCGATCCCGTCTTCTGGTCAAGTTGTGCCACAAATTTCTCTTCTCCCCAATCCTATTCAATACTTCCTCATTAGTTATGTGATCTACCCGAGTAGAATAAACGAAATATTGCAAACCACCTCGCTCACTGAATGGTATGAGAAGTTTGTTTTACAAACAAAGTTGTCATAATTCGAAGAATGACACTCTGAGAAGCTATAAAGTAATGTGCTGTACTTAAACATTTGTGCATTCATCCATTGTTAACGTAATAAAACTTCCAGGAGATACTGCATCATAACATACGGCTGTTCATGTAATAAATAAAGATGAATTCTGTTTTGTATAGTGTGGCCCGGGAGAATAATTTTGACTCCCTTCCAGAGTGTTCTGGAAAATATGTCAAGTACGATGTTCCCAGTAATTATAAACATGAAGGCAATGGCTATCCCACCAAAATTCAGGATATTGATAAATATGAAGAGCAGAGTGGGGGGTCTGAATCAGAAGCTCAGACGGTTCTGCGACCGTGTAGGCTGCAGATTCCGCGACTTGCGCCTTATGGTGGTGGGGTTTCGGGGTCCGCTAAATAGGTCAGGTGTCCATTACACACAGGAGGCGGCTACACGGGTGGCAGGGGCTGTATGGCGTGGACTGGACGGTTTCTTAGGTTAGACAGTCTCGGTAAAGATCAAAAAGGGCTCAAGTCTCAAACGGTACAGGGCAAAGAAACGACCAGAATGAGCCAAGCAATAGTCGCTATTGTAGTTGTAGTTGTATACTCAACAGCCATACCAAAACAATAATTGGCTCCTTCTACCGGCCACCTGACTCACATGATATAATAGCTGAACGGTTCAAGGAAAACTTGAATCTCATTACAAATAAGTACCCCACTCATACAGTTATAATTGGTGGATACTTCAATCTACCCTTGATTTGTTGGTGAAAATACGTATTCAAAGCCAGAGGAAGACAGAAAACATCTTCCGAAACTGTAATAAGTGCTTTTTCTGAGAATTACTTTCAGCAATTAGTTCATGAACCCACACGAATTGTAAATGGCTGCGAAAACACTCTTGATGTCTTAGCCATAAATAATCCTGATCTAATACAGAGCGTCATGATGGATACAGTGATTAGTGAACACAAGGTCATTGTAGCGAGGCTCAAAACCATATCAACCAAAACCACTAAAAATAAACAAAAATATGTCTATTTAAAACAGCAGATAAAAATTCGCTTGATGCCTTCGTAAGAGAGAGTCTCCATTCCTTCCAAGCTAATTATGTAAGCGTAGACCAGATCTGGCGCAAATTCAAAAGATACTGTATCGACAACAATAGATAGATTCATATCGCATAAGTTAATAAGAGACAGGACTGATCCACCATGGTACACAAAACACGTCAGAACACTGTTGCAGAAACAACGAAAAAAGCATGCCTAATTCAGACCAACGCAAAATCCCCAAGACTTGCTAAGTTTCACGGAAGCTCGAAATTTAGAGCGGACCTCAATGCGACATGCTTTTAATAGTTTCCACAATGAAACATTGACTCAAAACATTGTAGAAAACCCAAAGACATTCTGATTGTATGTAAAGTACACCAGTGCAAAAAACAGTCAATACCATCACTGCGCGATAGCGATGGAAATGTTACCAATGATGGTGCCACTAAAGCGGAGTTACTAAAGACAGTTTTCTGTAATTCCTTCATGAAAGAAGACGAAGTAAATATTCCATAATTCGAAACCAGAACTGCTGTTAGCATGATTGGCATAAAAGTAGATATCTTAGGTGTTGCGTAACAACTCAAATCACTTAAAAAAGGCAAGTCTTCCAGTCCAGATGGTATACCAATCAGGTTCCTTTCAGAGTATACAGACAGACACAATAAAGCGTTTCTTAGCAACCATATACAACCGCTCACTTGACGAAAGGTCTGTTCCTAAAGACTGGAAAGTACCACAGGTCACACCAATATCCAAGAAAGGAAATTGGAGTGACCAATATCATTGATCTCAATTTGCAGTAGGATTTTGGAGCATATACTGTACTCGAACATTATGAATCACCTTGAAGAAAATGACTTATTGATACATAACCAACACGGATTCAGAAAATATCGTTCTTGTGCAGCACAGCTAGCACTTTATTCCAATGAAGTAATCAGTAGTGTCGACAAGGGATCTCAGATCGATTCCATATTCCTAGATTTCCAGACGGCTTTTGATACCGTTCCTCACAAGCGACTATTAATCAAGTTGTGTGCATATGGAGTATCGTCTCAGTTGTGTGAATGGATTCGTGGTTTCCTCTCAGAGAGGTCACAGTTCGTAGTGATAGACGGTAAATCATCCAGTAGAACAGAAGTGATATCTGGCGTTCCGCAAGGTAGTGTCATAGGCCCTCTGCTGTTCCTCATTTACACAAATGATCTAGGAGATAATCTGAGCAGCCCACTTAGATCGTTCGCAGATGACGCTGTAATTTACCGTCTATTAAAATCATCACACGATCAGTTCCTATTGCAGAATGATCTAGAGAGAATTTCTGTGTGGTGTGAGAAATGGCAATTGGCACTAAACAAAGAAAAGTGCGAGGCCATCCACATGTGTACTAAAAGAAATCTGATAAATTTTGGGTATATGATAAACTGCACAAATCTAAGGGTTGTCAATTCGACTAAATACCTACGAATTACAGTTATGAACAACTTAAATTGGAAAGACCACATAGATAATATTGTGAAAAAATGAAATGGCTCTGAGCACTATGGGACTTAACTTCTGAGGTCATCACTCCCCTAGAACGTAGAACAACTTAAACCTAACTAACGTAAGGACATCACACACATCCATGCCCGAGGCAGGATTCGAACCTGCGACCGTAGCGATCGCGCGGTTCCTAACTGTAGCGCCTAGAACCGCTCGGCCACCCCGGCCGGCAATATTGTGAGAAAGGCGAAACAAAGACTGCGCCTTGTTGGCAGAACACTTAGAAGATGCGACAAACCCACTAAAGAGACAGCCTACTTTACACTTGTCTGTCCTCTGCTGGAATATTGCTGCACCGTATGGGATCCTTACCAGGTAGGACTGACTGAGGACATTGAAAAAGTGCAAAGAATGGCAGCTCGTTTCGTGTTATCGCGCAATAGGGGTGAGAGTGATACGCGAGTTGGGGTGGCAGTCATTGAAACCAAGGTGGTTTTCTTTGCTGCGAGATCTATTTACGAAATTTCAATCACCAACTTTCTCTTCCGAATAAGAAAATATTTTGACAAACTACCTATTGGCTTCTGTCTCGGGTTCTTCGGCCGACGTTCATATAATGATTTTTCTGACGTTTCGCCAGCACGAGTGGCTGGCATTGTCAACGCTTCACTCTCCATTGCCGGTGGTGAACTGGAGCCGAGCTCGCGGGCGCAGACTATATGTACCTGGCGCGCCAACGTCCGAGGGCTTCTCTGCGGTCATTTCCGGTGCGGTTATCCTCTTGCTACCTGCGACGGTCGTTCGCTGCAGTACGGGAAGCCAGGATCCGTTTACCTTAAGGCTTTCCTCTTTCTTGTTCAAACTGTTCGCGTGTTTTTGTATTTCTACAGCTTCTCTGAACAAGCGCGTGTGATAGTGCTTCTCTACAGCCAGAACTTCCGTGTCGGCGAATTTTATTACGTGGTCGGTCTCATTCAGTGCGTGCTCTGCCACGGCCGATTTCTCCACCTGCCCCAACCTGCAATGACGCTTATGCTCTTTGATCCTGGTGTTGATGGATCGTCCGGTCATTTCGTCGCAGGTAGCAAGAGGAGAACCGCACCGGAAATGACCGCAGAGAAGCCCTCGGACGTTGGTGCGCCAGGTACATATAGTCTGCGCCCGCGAGCTCGGCTCCAGTTCACCACCGGCAATGGAGGGTGAAGCTTTGACAATGCCAGTCACTCGTGCTGGCGAAACGTCAGAAAAATCATTATATGAACGTCGGCCGAAGAACCCGAGAGAGAAGCCAATAGGCAGTTTGTCAACAAGTTGCCACGAAAGCCTTAACAATTTAGAAAATATTTTGTTGACGCTCACCTACGTAGGGAGAAAGGATCGTCATAATAAAAGAAGAGAAATCAGAGCTCGAACGGAGAGATTTTGGGTTTCTTTTTTCCAGCACGCCATTCGAGAGTGGAATGGTAGAGAAGTAGTATGAAAATGGTCCGAAGAACCCTCTGCCAGGCACTTAAGTGTGATTTGCAGAGTAACCATGTAGAGGCAGATGTAGATGTAGAATATTCATATCTCCCATACGCCTTGGATGCGCGAAACGATAGTGATGGTAAGATTGCTCTTGAAGTTGTTGGCTCTCTGCGTTTTTGAGAATTTGCCAGGCAACGGGAAAACTATGCAGATTTTCTGATCATCTCTGATGAAAACAATACAAAGCAGCATCATTATTTGTCATCACAGCTTATTACATCACAGCTGAATAAACATCATGGTGTGCAGTATATCTACAGTAGATGTTTGAGTACATTCTACATGAGTGAAAATTTTCCTGAGCAGCAGCATGACTGTTCTACAAAAGCTTCCGACTGTGTAAACAGGTCATGATAAATTCACAGAATTTAAAAATTTTCACCACAAAGAGCGACTACCATTTGCTGTCTACGCAGGCTTGTAATTTCTACTCACACCTGTACATTGGTACAGGTCCTGCAAAATGGTTGCTATCTGAGCTGGAAAAACTTGCAGTGAGAACTGATAATCTTTGTCATACCATTGTTCATATAATCGAAACACCTGAAAGTCATTCACTATATGAAAATGCATTTGCAGTCAACTGTGAGAATAAACAACTAAACAAGTTGTTAGGAATCGGTGTCATTTAACTATTAAATTGTGTAGTGCAGCACACAACTCGTGTAACTTGAGTTATAAACTTCCCTGGCACATACAATTTGAGCAGACAACATGTGCACTTCTTCACTGAACACTTGAACAAATTAGGCATGCCTGACGATTTAGTTAATGTTATAGTCAAGTACCCTGATAAATACATTTCATTTTAACGAAAAATATCACATAACAGACAGCGTAATTATCTGACAAACTTATGACTTACATCTCTGAATGCAAGGACCAGGACCCAAGGAACAACATAATCGTCTGATAATATCTTACATAATATCTGATGAAATGATGACATATGTCTCAGGATCCAGGCACAACAGGAGAATAGCAACATAATTTAATTATAAATAAATATCCAGGTAATCGAAGCAAAACATGTCACCACGTTTGACCTTCTTGTTGTTATGATTGTACTGAGACTAGGGCAACTGGCGAAATTAGAAAGGGACCTTGAACTATCCATAAAAGAACAATCCTCTTCTATCATTTAATTCACAAATGGGGATGAGCAAGTTATGCAAATCACGACTGTGGTACCGCCTTACAGTCAATCCACCGTATTGCTGCTGATCATTGTCTTCGAGCCAACAAGGAAACATTAGTGGGCATTTATCACGCATCAGATGATGCAATCTAATAGATCAGACAACTAGATCAGTAGATGTGAGATGCTAGTTAGTGACTGTGCGCATTTGTTTACAGATGTTGTATATACATGTTTGTTTCCATTATACAATAAATAAGTAAATAAGTGAGTGCAGAAGCTAATTATACACGTTATGTTTGTTAAGAAGCGACACTAAGTCTTTACAGCCTCATTAGAAATGTAACTTGTCATATTAAGAATGTAAAATACAAAAATATGAAAAGATAGTCCACTTTACCTGTCACCAGTTGAAGATACCAGAACATTAAATGCTGTGTGTACTTGTTGGTGCCAATCAAATATTGCCTGAATAATCGCTATTTGGCCCATAAATATGTATAGTTACAATTCAAATAATAAAATAGAACTATTATTATCATTATAAGAAATATAAAATACATAATAAGTGCATATCGTGTATGATAAATGCAAATCGCAATGCCTATGTCAGTTTGGCAGTAACTTTACCACGAATACATCAGAGAACATAGGAGCTCTCAGAGGGGAACTATTTAAATAAAGGCAAAATCAAGGAACCTAATATGCATTTTTAAAACAAGTGAGTACAAACTGAAAAATTATAATCCAATGAATGGGACATCTTTCTGTGTGTGTGTGTGTGTGTGTGTGTGTGTGTGTGTGTGTGTGTGCGTGTGTGTGTGTGAGTGCAGTGGAGCCGATGTCAACGTGTTTGTGGGGATGACCATGAGAGGGTCAGAAACCCACGTCACAGTGTCCTGTGGAGAACACTTTCAAACTGGTCCATCATACCGGCGCCTTCAGTATCCTAACTTGCAACATGTTTATAAACATATGTCACAGAAAATATTGAAAAAGTAGTTTTGGTCGAATTCACCTCGCTGATTTAGTATTTGTTCAATACCCATTTTCTTATTACCCTACATTTCTATTTCCGCCATCAAATCAGGCATTCCTCCCTTGGTCACAGTGAACAGCACCTCAACGCTATGTCAAATTTCCTGCACCATGAATCCCTTGCCACCGAAGGCAGTGCAACTCTGGCAGTATGTGCGCTCCTTAAAGCGAATTGATAATTCCAGTTTGTTATTTTAATTGTAACTGCACGTACATGCATTAATACCAGATGCGAACGTCATCCATTACTGACGACCACAAGAAAGTTCCGCAACGTGCTAGTAAAGAGACTCACGATCATCCATAGTATCCAAAATTCGACAAAACTCACGAAGAAATGACACTCCGAAACAAAATGCAGCCGCTTAACATCCACTACTTCGTAAGATTAAGGTATGTGAAATGGAAGAGCCGCGGGACTAGAGGCACCGGAAGATAACAACATAAGTCACTCCTTTCACAAGACACCTGCCTCAAACACTTTAAAACATTTCTTCATCCTGGGCATGAAACTGAAACAGTCTCTCTAAAAAAGAAGCAAGCTAGATCGAAAGTGATTCCAAAGCTGATAGACCAAAAAACAACCCCAAGTCATGTATTACCGTGCTCGCAGTGATAGGAAAAAATTTCGAGACAGACTAAAAAAAATTCAAGGAAGAAAGTAACATAACGCTAACCTGGTCCTATCACGCCAAACTGTGCAGTTTATTAAAAACGTTATCGGAATCAGGTAAGTACATTGAACGCGTCTCTCATGGCGTTCCTTACACTCGTTTTCGCTTTGCTCATCATTTGTTTGTCAGCTAGGTTTTTACTTCTGTTGAATATAAGATGTTGTGCTATTTGATTACACAGCGCTTTTCAGACACGGCTATGAAACCAATGAGGATCTCCCCATCCCTTAAAACTTTATTCGGAACATACCTGTCTAGGGCATGTTGAACGATGCCTTTGAATTTTTTCCATTTTTTCTCCACATCTTCTTCCTCATCACCGAGTATTTGAGATATTCTGAACTTTGTGTCCTGTCACCTTTGCTGAGTAAATATATCTTCCTACCTTTCCTAACATTCCGCGTAGAGCCCGTCACCATAGATGCTGTCACAGCTCTGTGATCACTGATACCTTTCTCTGCGTTAACTGATTCGATAAGTTCAGGTCTGTTGGTTGCCATGACGTCTAAGACGTTACCCTCACTAGTTGGTGTTCCCTAACTACTTGCTCAAGGTAATTTTCGGACAAGACATCTCGAACAACGCCACACGAAACCCCGTCTCTGACACCAGTTTTGATGGCACAACACTCCCAATCTATACCTGGCCAGTTGAAGTCACTCCCTATTGCAACGGCATGATCAGGATAATTACTAATGACATCCTGCAAGTTCTGTCTCAAGCGCTGTATAACCACAGATCCTGACCCAGGTGGTCTATAAAAGCATCCCATCACCATTTTCACTGTTGTTTGATACTCAGTTCCACCCTGGTTATTTCAGATTGGGAATCTGTGATTTCATCGAATTTTTTACTGCATTAAACACCCCACCACCATTGGCGGCTAACCTATCCTCACGAGAAACATTCCCGTCATAACTTAAAATTTCGTTGTCATTGATGTCTGGTTTCAACCACAGTTGTTAAAGTCTGTTATAAAGTTTCTCACCTTCATGTGTGTCTCATTTACTTGTAGTCAGCAGCGTGTCTACGCTGCAGTTAGCAAGGACTGCCAACATTGAGGAGTGTCTCGGTGTATATTGAATTGTTCTGACATTTAATCTACAGAATGAGGGTGGCTGGGCTCACTAAGTATTTTACAGACTTTATAGTTGGTGCACATTGTTCTCAAAAAATATGTAGATTTTTTGGATGGTTATCATCACACAAATATTTAAAACATAAATTCTTCTCGTACTATGAGAAAATGTAAATGCTTCGTTACTGCAGTCACATTTTTAAATACAAGTTCATGTCATTTAATTCGTGCAAAATAATAAAACGAATACAATAACTGGAGTGAGGCTTTCAAGGATCAGAAATTAAATTTAAGAAAAGAACGATGTTTAAAACAAAATCAAATGCAAAATAAAGACCACATCCATTTGATAAAGATTCTTCTAAAATTAGCGTTGTGTAGGTACTGAGTATGCGACCTTTAGCTCACGAGCCTAGAGCCTCAGCCACTATGCTGGGGATCTGCTGGGTAAACTTGTTTTATCTTTAGTGGTGTAGTGCCTCACGAGGCATTAGTTTCGTCAGATTTTCACAAACTGGGGTCCACCTGGGTGGATGGGTGCACGGTGTGAAACCTGGCACCCAGTACTACACCCCTGTATGGTAGGTTTCAAAAAGTCAGTCCCACACCTGGTGTCTCAGTGACAACTAAATCTTTACTGCATCATAACCTTAAATTTTATTACCAGATCAAACAACGATGACTGATATCTACACTTTTGTTACCTTTGCACATACGAAACAAATGCATTTTTTAAATTTTTACTAATTGGAAGGCTTGTATTAACAAAACAAAGGAGGCTGCTTGATTCTTCAGTGTTTGTTGTTTTTCTGTCGGCGAGCTTCTCAGCCACTAGATAAAATCATATTTCACTCACTTCATATCTTCTACCGTTGTTACACAATAGTATTGTGTCCTATTACTGCACAGCGACCAGCAAAGAAACAACATATAAGAAACATAGAAACCGCGAAACCATAACTCCTTTTCAAAAGGAATCCACCAGCAAGAATGCAACATTCGCTGTACACGGCTCTTATCGAGAGTACTGTAAGAAAAGTACATACACTGTGGAAGCAATGAAAGGCTGTTGTAGAAGACTTACAAAAATGAGTATGGTACACTCGTACATTACCTACTTTTTATTGGTAATCAGTACAACTCTATTATAATTCATTCGGTTATTATGACTAGCTCGGACAACATTAGGGACTTTCCCAGTAAGTTTTGCGCTGTTGACAACTTACAACACACAATGTTTGGTGTTCCCAGCGCTCCGTTTTACAAGCGAGCTAAAATCGATAGTGCCCTCTGTAGATTTGGACGTCATCGTCTTTCCAGTGGACAGCAGGTGGAATGCCTTTTCGTGTCTAACTGGACAGATTATTTTACGCACAATCCCTGGCCGCCTAATAAGCTGGGCCTGTTGCGTCTGCTGACCATCGCTACGGGGCTGACCTGGCAGCGTCGGCAAGTGCTGTCAGCCTCTGACACTGGATGAGTAAAGTCCGGGTACTTGCACTCCATCAGCTGCGCTGCGTCAAGACAAACACACAGATTCTAAGTCTATTATCTGTCTCACTGTGTTAAACGTTTAACGAAACGCTACAAGTTTCAACCAGTAGATTTTGATAGAATTTTAATTTCTTAGAGTCGGTCATTAATTACGCGCAATACTGAAATTCCAATTTCAGTTGGCCCTGGAAGCCGTTAGAGAGACAAACCTGCAACTGTTATTGGTTTTGTAGGATAGCGGTTTATGAATATAGATGGGTTGACCATTCGCCTAAAGCTTTGGTAATATCCTAGTCTGATTTGTACGACTATGAACATTCATTAGGAAAACTTGTAGAGATATGTTTTCGGTACAGAAGCGTTCTTAATACTGAAATGAACTGACCTTTTTCCTATGGGAGTTTAGCTGTACACACTCTTGACCATATCTTTCATTGGCGGTCCTCTAAATCGCCTTTTCTCGGAGTTGCCTCATGCAGTTGGAATCTCCGTGCTGCACTTGCTGTGACATAAAGGCCTCTGCTAGCAAACTTCAACTGTTGCTCGTCGCCCAAGGATTAGCTCAAAAAATAATCATAATATAGCATTAATAAATAATTGTAATAGCACGTAATATCCTTTCTAATAATACGCTATCCACGAAGCGTGCAAGTGTGAATCGTTAAAAAGGAAACATCATGTTAAGCGACTACAAGTTTTCTCTTCTATAGGAGACCAGGGTACAGGAAACTTTGCTCCTCTAATTTTTATTGAAAACAATCCAGAATTAAACTACAAAAAATTCTGTACCCTCACAAGACTCACAGAGGTGGGAAAGAGCTGGCCATATTGGACGGGTACCTAATTAGCTTCGTTGCTGTAAAATTAACACTTCTTGTTCTATTCGACATTTAGTGCGATCAACGTCTCATATCGGCTTTTTGGAGCCATATCGTCGGAAGTGAGTTCTGTGTATTCAGGAACAGATCGCATGCGGACAGCATTGATTTTGTTGCATTGATTTTGTCCACTTTTGTGGATGTGACGAATGGAATTACTGTCGTAAGATAAGTGGCAACATAGTATTTTATGAATGTGTGAATACAGACGAAGTAGTCTTAAGAAAATGTCAGTGTTAAGTATAACATAGCGCTCTAAATTTCCGAAATTGTACCGGTGAAAATTAAGAAACGTTCTCATATTGTGAGTTGTAAAAACGGGGTTTAATGATATTGGTGGAACAGGATATTTAGAAATGGTGTATTGAACGTTCAATGTTTTTACTTTTTTATCTGAAGTTATTAATTAAATAATTATTCAGTATTACAGTATGGCAACAGATTAATTGCCTTTAGCTGTAACAGAACATGCAAGCATGCAAAGCGCACCTAAGTCAACAATTATTAAGATCTCCTGGCCGACATAATGACGTCATCAAAGTGTGCCAAGGTCCACTGCCGAGTCCAAGGCCGTGCCAGAGGGCGGGGGTCTTGTGTGCCGCGCTGTGAAGTCTTGACATTTCTCTTTTGACGAGGCACCACGAGCTCAGGGTAGGCGCATTGCTTACAGCGACTACGAGGCAATACAGCGTCTGCTGTCAGGTACGTAGGTGTTTCTTGTGTGTGTGTGTCATTCTCGGGAATCAAGGACACATGTTTAGTTAATTATATAGCACGAAAAAATGGCTTTTCTCTCACTTTTTATCCGTTATTGGGTTTGTATTTTCGGCTTTGCAACCGTTTTTCCCTGGAACAGTTTGTTGGAGCCAGTTCACATTTATATCACTAATATATGTTGATGATCTGTTGGCAGTGTAAAAGTTTCATGCTTCTAAGTGTAGGCAGTCAGACGTTATTGCCATTTTGCATTTTTGTCACATGATTTGAAACACGAAGCGACGCGCTGTAGACCCCAATAGCGTACTTTTCGTTGACCTAGAGCCATGAGACGTGGACAGAAAGAAGTGTTCACAGTAAGGGAAACAACGGAAAGTTGTTTGCTTGTAATTATATAAGACGAATAAACAGTGTGTGGACGTGTCGCATGCTTTGACGTTAAAAGTTGTGGTAGATGCTCTCTAAGGAACATAGCGTAGGGTAGAGAGTGTGTCGTGAAGTGCAGTGATCGCGAGGTGTTTTGAGACATGAGTTTCTCTCACAGTCACTTGTTTTGCGTGGTCGCGTTGATAGGGGGCCGGTATCAAACGGAGCGCACGTTGTTGGTCGTACAACGCCATCTAGCAGGGCTGGTATGCCACAAGCATTGATGGATTCACAACGCCATTAGGAGCATCTAGCGCGGCTGGTCCGTCTCTCGCTTACATCCCGCATTAGAGTGGATTGCTTACCTTCAATTCTTTTCTGAAAACTTGTCCACCGGCGTCACACAGCAGTGTTTGTCTTTCAGTTATTGTAATGCTCCAATCGTCGGCGGTTTTGGTACATGTGTTTGAACTGTAAATTTATGTTGCTGTCGTGACAGACAGCACAACTAATGTTCAACACCACAACAACGAGCGTAATTTATTTCAGTTGCTATATGGCTCAGCTCCTATTCTACAACTTGGTTTCTCCACTTTATTAATCGATGTCTCTCAACTTCATCGAAGATTATACTTTTCGTATCACCAGAGAATTAGTGACTGTTTTCTCCTCATCAGTCTCCACTTCACTGCCTGTTCAACATGTTTGTGTGATTTCAATATAGTACACATATTTTTTCTCTATCTCCATTCTGTCCCCCTCCGTTACTTTCCCTCCCTCCTTCCCTCCACCCCTCTCTCCCTATCTTCCTCTTTGCCCTTTGCCCCAGTCTTCCTCCGTGTTCTCCCCATACCACCGTCCTCCTCCCCTCCTCCTCCCTTTATTCCTGTCCTCTGTCATTTTTCCTCTCCCAAACCTTCCACCTCCTCTACACCTCTCCCTTCCCCCCTATCTCCTTCCCTCCCTCGCAGCCTCCCTGCCTCCCTTTCTCCCACCCTCCATCCTCTGTCCTTCCATTCCTTCTGCCTCCTACTCTTCTTTCTCTCCATCTGCTTCTTCCTGCATTACAGCATGCAAAGCTGTTAATGCACACTCCACAGTTACTGCACACACATTAGCTGAAAACACATGAGTTACTGCACATGCAAGAGTTACTGTGCATGCAGGAGCTACTGTTTATCCAGGAGCTACTGCACATGCAAGACTTACTCTGCACTAGAGATACTGTGCATACAAGAGCTCCTGCACACGCTATGGTTGCTACATCAGCTAGAATTGCTGAATGTTCCTGCACATTCCAATGTAGCTCTACATGCGAGTGTTACTGTGTACACAAAAGTCACTGCAAAAACAACAGTTTTTGCACACACAACAGTTACTGAATGCACAAGAGTTGCAGCATGCAAAATGGTAACTGTATGTATGAGAGTTACTGCATGCATAACAGTTGTTGCACACTCAATACTTACTGCATGTACAGGAGCTATTGCTTGCACAAGAGTTACTGCAGATGCTAGACTTATTGCACCCATGAGAGTAACTGCACACATGAAAGTTGCTGCACGCACTGGAGATACTGTACACACAAGAGTAGATTTATTGTACATACGAGAGTTACCACCTCCACAACCGATACTGCATGTCCAAGAGTTACTGTGCACAAGGAGTACCATGCATTCAAGGCTTACTCCATAGGATACTGCATCACAAGTATATATCCAGAAGAGGAGTTGATATCACATTATGCATCAGTCTCTGAGTCATCACTTTCACATCACAGAAACTATAAAATTACTCCGTATTTTTCAGGATGATAGCAGCAAAGTGGCCAACGCAAATTGTGTTTCATTTTCAATGCTTTGGGAATTGACCAATAGTGCATAGTTTTTCGCATGTTGCCCACAGTAAAATACAGACACTTTTGTTACGACATTTAAACATTCACTGTTTCAGTTGATAACTTTTTTTAATCAAGAAACGTATTTTACATCTTAGATTGTAACACCTTTGTTAAACATGTCGCATTTTCTGTCTCGTAGTTAGTGTCTACCAAATTTCAAAGTTATCAATCGCCACGAACGCATTCCGTCATTTTGGTATTTCCAGCGCTTTCTATGGACTCCTGACAATTTGACCATCATTCTGTAACGTCTTGTCCGGCATATGCAGTGTTCGGAAAAACAGACTGACCAAAATTGAAGGGCAGAAAGACAGCATAAAAAAATAATCTGGGTATAGTAACTAGAGGTCGTAGTTGAATATTTACATCGCTGTGCCAGCATGAAAGCGGTAATCTGTTTCAATCTTTGTTACAACATACTTACGTTAGTTTGTGGTCACTTATTTATTACTTGCTTAGACCATTTTAAGACATCTAGAAGCATAAAACATCGACATGTGGTTGTCTTTGTTTCTAAAGAAGTGTTGTCTGGAACGTCGGCTGAGTATTATGCACATGTTTGTGATGTTTCAAGATTTTCTTGATTTCATCCTGGAGACTGGTTAGACTGTGTTTGCGCATACATTTTGAGTAAAGACGACTAGTATGTCAGATTTTAATTGCGTTCCTGTAGCGCCGTAAATACGCATTTGCGACCACGAATTTCTGTACTCAGATTCCTATGTTTCATACTGTTTTTTCGCCCTACACTTTCGGGCAGATTGTTATTTCGCAGCCTGTATTATGTTGCGGGATGGTAAACCTTGCTCAACCACCACTGCTTAAATTATATACTATTTACGTACGCTACGCATCTGTCATTGAATGGCATCCAGCCCGGTCGTCCGCCTATCCGTCACTGCAAAGCCAGCACACGACACACAAATTCACGAAAGCAGCATCTGATCCGCATAATTACACTGTACTGACTGTGAGCACATTTAGACGTTAATCGCAAATGCACATAGTAGTAATGTATAACCTGAATTTATTTTTCCGTTAATCAGCCGTCTCCTGCAACCGACAGAGCATTGTTGCTGCCTCAGCTATTGATTGTTGCTACTAGCACCGCGGAATGGCACTTTTTAACTTTCTCGTGAGTAATGGCAGTTTTCTGAAGTAAATGAAAACGGAAAAGTAAGTCACATGCAAGTGTTCATAATCGAAATCCCTACATGATGCAGCGACTTAATTTTTAATGTCTACCCACATGAGAACCTCGTGCATCCCTAAAGTTGCGAGATGAGTATCCATTCCCACATGTGAATCACATTCCCAGCCGCTGGCCAGTTGCACAATTTTAATTTAGGATCCGGAGAGTGCTGTTTCGCGCTCTGCTTATGTCACAGCTGCTTCCAGCTGATGTTACCCTACAATCCTGAGAAGGAGGCGATTGTGTGAGAAAATCTTAAGGAAAACGCGTAAAGCAATCGTGAAAGATATCTTCAAAATGTTTTTATCCAAGCCAGTTAACTCATGTAATACTGTGTTATTATGCTGACCTGGGTGACATGCGTTGTGAAGATTATGTGCAGTGGTAAAAGGAAGAACATATTCACACTCCATGGCTTTGAAGTTTGGAGTGGCTAGAAATATTCCTCTCGATTCAAAAAAAGGTCTTAATCGTGTATGTACAATTAGCGGACATGTTGTCACCAGCTATCGCTATTGTAGACGTAACAAAAAAGATGACAGCATCATCTGTTTTGTATCCTTGTGAAATTTATACTCAGTGTGAGAACCGTTTTACTTCGTGGCAAAGAGTCCTCTGTTCTCCCTTTGTTTCTATAAACTGCGTTCGTTAAACGGTAACAGATAAATAAACGATCCGTCCAGCGCCTTTACACACTGCACATGAGAGGAGGTAGACTGCATCCAAGTCAACAATTAATTCCCTGAAAAGGCGATGGAAAGAAAAAGAAACTTTTGTCAGCGATATCATTCTGACGTGCCGCTGGGGAGCACCGATCGCGAGAACTATTGCCACCAAAGCTTTATTTTACGGTTCTTGACTGGGTTATACGCTCCTCGTTGTCGTATGTGGGCAAACGCTAACCTTGGACCATGGACCATAGAGATGTTGTAATAGATGGCGCATGCCTCTATCCCTGCCGTGATGGTATTTGAAACCAAACAGATCAGACAGTAGCGGTATCTGTAGCTGGATTCAAGCAATGATTACAACAACTTATCTCTTTGTTCAATTAACCAAATTTTCCCAAGGGTCGCAGTGTTAGACCGATAACTATCCTCGTTACGTTTGGCCAGGTTGAACGACAGCAAGCGTTTCAAACACTGTCCTGACAATTCTTTATTTCCACAAACGAAGGAATTACAGTAATTCGTCGATTTCCTGTTCTTGTTGGACTGTGGCTCATTTAGCTGACCGTTTTTACAGGAGACCTAATATCGGTTTGGCGGGAAGCATATTTACTCAGGAGTAAGTGTGATGTGTTTTATTATGATTTACGAAGTACCATTCGTAATGTCCGATTTTTACATGGAATAAAAGGCTATGAATTTTGCTTAATCGAATAGGGCTATCGATATAATATCGAGATAAGAAGCGTGATGTGCCAGAAAACGTTACTTCTGGAGGAAATTCATAATACTGGGTCAGAGATTAACGTTCTGTTGTGTCAAAAATTTTCAACATTCGTAGAGTCTTACATCTGACGACCGACGTAGCCTACATCCCTACTTTCATCGAAAGAAGGATTTTGGAATATGTCTGCTGCGCAGCTTGTGAAGTCATTTGGCTTGAAATTCTCCCTTTGAAAGAGTGCGTCCAAACATTTCTCAGTCCTCCGTTACAGAGAAAACAGTAACCACTTTTGTTTCACGTGTGTTTGTGATGGTCGGCAAGCCCTTGCATCTTAAGCAGTACCGACAACTCACCACCGTTAACCCAGCCCTGGAACGCATACGCAGATGTAGACACCTACTTTAGAAAATTTACGTACGTTCGATACACATCGCATTCCATGATAAACAACCGCGACGTTATGAAATTTTCACTCGCGTCCTGTTTATTACGAGCTACTCTCAAATACCATCCATATATTCAGCTCCTACAATCGACAGAGCTTGGCCTTATACTCTTCTCACTAAGACGATACGTTTAGTATTCCAAAAGATTCCTCCTGTTATTAAGTTCAATCGTCTAAAAGCGGTATTTTTTGTTCGGCTACATTTGTAATATACTATTTTAACATATAAATGGCGTATAATTAAACGACAGTTAGGAACACTGTGGGCTGCAAGTGCAAAACGCACAAACTGCCATCGCTTTGTTTCCACTCTCGACAATGGAACTTCCCAAATTCTGTTGCCCAATTGTTAACGGTGTAGTTGCATTTTCCTCCTTGAAGTAGTGTTGCCGCATATTGACACATTCTGGCCGCGTATCAAATCAGTATCAAACTTGCCTTGATGTCGACACAAGAAATTTATCATTAATATCTGCTTCTACCAAATGTGTTGTCTACTCTCTGGTGTTTTTAAATATTCCATACTAGAAGACTGTACTAGGAATTGGAGCGAATGGTACATGTACATATTTTTTTAAAAAACAATGACCAAATTACAGAAAACCGAATTGCTGTACTAGAATTACTGTGCACTACTATAATTTTCCATTTGTCATTAATGCACCGACTTTTACGTAGCGAAGCGTCTCTTGTACTGATATTATTTCTATGAATGATGCGTTCTACGACTCTGTTGTTTCGTTGAGACCGATGCTTCGATGTAAACGTCGAAATTTCGAGCTACTATTAAGGTTTTGGAGCGAATGCAAATATCGTTCTGGAGACAGTATTAAGGGGCTCTCAGTTTAGTCAGTATTGGTAACATAGGAAGCTGCATTGTCTTCTTGTCGGAACAATCTTGTAACGTCTCTTTATTCTTAACCGTTGCTGCACGCACAATCCCCACGTCACACAGAGTATGTTGCTAGTATGCCTTAGGTTCGCAGTGAGACCAGATAAGGAAAAAAGACGCTTCATATCTGAGTATTTAACGTCATCCTACATTTCTGTGAATGTTATTCACCTCTCACTGTGTGAAATGCTTCGTTTGGGAACTGAGGTAACGTCTCTAGTTAGTAATGGTAGAGAACTTTTGCCAACGGCTGACTCTCCGTTTCCTAACCAGAGACACTATCAAATCTGGTCGTCCTTACTAGCCAGGCGATGAAGCGATTTGCCAACTCGGGTAAATCTTCTGTTTCTGACTTTCATTGGTTAGGGGAACTGACTGAAAGAGCACAGTTATGTCTGTCTTAATCCACAGGAAACACACGTGCTTCTGGTTACACTGCAGCTAAGAAAACGCTTCACCTCATCAACGTAATCGCAATGATTCGACGAACAGCCTCTGTAAAAGTTGAAATTATTTCTGCGAGATCTGATCTGCGTGGCCTCTCTGATGACAGAAAATGGAAATCCCCTTTATTATATAAAAGATTGTCTGCATTCCTCGATTTTTTCGTTGATAACAGTAGTCTAAATATTTTTGCGTAAAACGTTAGGCGAAGTATTGTACTTAGTTGAGGCAAGTAGAAAACGACGGAAAATGTTATAAATATGGATCGCTTCCCAGAATTAACTGTTCCCTTCGCTTCAGTTGTGTTACATATATTCAAGTCCCGGGATGGCGTCTATTGCTGTTACATTATGGTGACGTCGTAACATCAACACTCGCGACTCATTTATTATGAACGATACTGCACTGCCAAACACGTTACCGCTATATTCGAGTTCCTCTTATTAAAATCTGAAGAAACATTTTTTTCCATGTTAATGTGTCACATTTTTGCTGTAGTATACGCCTAATACACCTTGAAAAAGCAAACGGCGGACATCTTTCCCATAGGCTTTAACTCTCCCGGTTACAGCTGCCAAATATATAATTGTTAATCTCTTGAACTTCTGATTCAGCAAAAGGATCGCGCGAGCCGTGTAGACGACATGTTTACATCACTGTGACACCTTCTTTCCCGAAACGGTGCTCTGTTCTCATCCACATTCCGGGTGTACATAAAAACAGGAACATAGTCGTCTTGTTGGCAATGTGGAAACACGTAAAGTTATCATTTTTGTAACCTCTCGACAAGTATGCCGCCCATTCTCCGTCGTGTCTGAATAGTCGATACCACAAAAGCCATAAAAGAAATAGGTGCGCAACCTATATCTAGACTTAACTGAAAACCGTGCCCCAGTAAGCGTAACTTTGGTCGCTGAATAAAGCACCACCGCACGCTTTAACGGAAATGGATAACACTTTGGAACATACCTTTTGTGAGCAATCTCCGACTTCTCCTCCTCATTCTCATGATTTCACTGGCGTCAGTAGAAAATCCATGTCCTCCACCATTCGTTAATGTCTCCTCTCGGTGTTAGGAAAACACCGGTAACTTAGCTGTAACAAGGGCATTGCAGAGACCACGTGAGTAAAAATTATGAAGCTCGCAACATGAACGCTTCTTCGGAGTAGCAAAACCTATTAAGCATTAATATGTAAACGTGACTACAGAAAAACGGTTCCCGAAAATTTCGTCAGCTGGATCTTGCGTCCCGTGTAAACGTCGTGTCTGTCGTACCGTCCACCTCGCGTGCTCAGTAAACACGAGGAAACTCAGAGGATGTATTGAAAGCTAGTAGCCCACCTTGAAGGAGATCTTGAGGCAAAATTTACCACCTTTCAGTATAGTCAAAACAGATTTTAAAGCGAATAGTGTTTGCCTCTGTGCTGGAGAAAAACGACGGCTACATGGGTCCATAGAACATTGTCCATGTGTTGTAGGTAGATATTGAGATACAAATGTGAGTTAATATCATCGTATTCAACAGTCATCGCTTCCGAATAACTGAAGACAAGAAAAGTATTTTTTTATATCTCACGATGATAGGAACAATGTGACTAAGGCTGTTAAACATTTGGTTTGTTTTCAATGCTTTGGCAAGTCTGTTCTTTCCTCAACACAGATTCTGTGAGGTTTCATATGTTGGCCCATAATAGCGTGACTGCACTCTTGTCACGACATTTATACATTTACTTCATTACTAGAGGACTTTTTGTAATCAAGAAAGGTATTGTACACCTATTTTCTTAGCTCCTTTGCTAAACGTATGACATTTTCTTTGGCGTAGTTATTTTTTACTGAATTTGAAAGTTACATATCGCTAGCAACGCATTCCGTTATTCTGCCGTTTTTAGCACTTTCTGCGAAGGGCTAAGTGTACTGGACTCCTAAGAACTCGATCAACATTCTGTCACGCCTCGTCTAGCATATATAGAATGCGGAAACACAATTTGACCAAAAGTGTAGGTCACAAAGACAGCATCAAATGAAAGAATTTGAATACGAAACTAGAGGTCGCATTTGATTATTTATGGTGCTATAGCAGCACGGAACACACTTAAAATTTTCATTCATTTTGGCCCTTTAGAGACATGAAACATGGAGATGTTATTGTCTTAATCTCTGAAAAAGTACTCTCTCGTACGTCAGCTAAATCCGATGCCCGTGTAAGAGCTACATTAAGTTTATCTTCATCTCAGCGTGACGATTGGTTCATCCAAACATCCTGTTTACGAATAAATTTTCTGCAAATTACTCATCATTTTGAGTAAAGACATCTGTATGTCAGATTTCAGTCACTTTTCTATAGCGCTGAAAATATGTAGTTACGACCCTTAGTTGCCATACACAAATTTCTGTTTTTCGTGCTGTCTTTTCCACCCCGGCACTTTTGGTCAAATTGTTTTCGCACGCCCTGTATAACGGTGCTGGATGGCAAGCAGCCCTGTTCAAATTATTCACTTTTTACGTACGCTACGCATGTCTCATTGACTGACTCCCAGCGCAGTCGTCCGCCTATATTCCGCCACGTCACTGGAAAGCCAGCACGCGATCCACAAAATCGCGAAACCAGCGTCAGACTCGCATAGCGATGCTGTACTGATTGTGAGCACATTGATACATTAATCGCAAATGCCGATCGTAGGCTACTAATGTAGAAGCTGAGTTTATCTTTCCGTCAATTCTCCGTATCCTGCAGACCACAGAGCTCAATGGCTGCATCATCGGTCGATTGTTGCTGTTGCAGCCATGGAATGACGACAGTTAAACTCAGGCTTTCTCCGGAGTGATTGGGATTCTATTAAATGAATAAAAACAGTAAGAAGTAACGAAAGCAGCAGCTAGCAGTAAAACTGCACGTTTCTGATGATTTTACGCGATGGCAATTTTAAACGGTAAATTACGTAGTAGGACTGAGTTAACAGCTATTACACAAACCCTCCACAGACAAATTAACTAACGTTATCGTCCTTGCCACATTTCATTTTACACGCAGCTGTCTTCAACTACTTCTTATGAATCAGAGTTAACTATGGCTCTAACTCATGACGAAGTTGACTATTACTATTACTACTCTCTTATTTTTCTTAGGTAAAGAATGAGCAAAATGCTCACAGGACACAGCAGTCTTGCGTCTAGCATGCAGTCATCCACGAAACAATTCTTCCTGCCAGAGCATTACCTGTTGCGGCGCAGAAATGATTTTGTAATTACCTCTACATGCAATTCATATGTAACCTCATAAATTGAATATTTAGTAAAAGGACTAACCGAGTTATGTACTGCGTAGTATGAATGAATGCTGCAATTTTGGCAGCAACAACGATAAACTAGCGCAAAACAGAAAGATTTAGCTATAGATGTCTGCCATCATAGGGCTGTCGTGACAGCTAAGTCGTTCATGAAATCTTAATGGTGACAATCAGTCGGGAAGGCAGTGACAAAGCTCTTTCGGCTGCAGGAAACGGAGAATTGACGGAGAAATAAATTCGGTTTCTGCATTTCAGGGATCTGCATTTGTGATTGAATGTGCTCAAAATGAGTTCGGTGTCTTCTGATGCTGGTTTGGTGGCTTTCTGTGTCACGTGATGGCGTTCCAGTGACGTGGCGGAGCGGAAGCGGACGACATGACTGGAAGTCGTTCGGTGATACACGTGTGGCGCACGTGAGAAGAAACGTCATGACGCAAGCAGTGCTGGTTGAGCGAGGTTTGCCCTGCAGCACCATTATATTCGCCTGACAGCCAGATGTGCTAAAAAGGGCACAATGTGGTGGTACACAGTAGGTACGCAAAAGGAAATGAGATACGTATGACCAAGGCGCTACAAAATAAAATGAAAAATATACACTCCTGGAAATGGAAAAAAGAACACATTGACACCGGTGTGTCAGAGCCACCATACTTGCTCCGGACACTGCGAGAGGGCTGTACAAGCAATGATCACACGCACGGCACAGCGGACACACCAGGAACCGCGGTGTTGGCCGTCGAATGGCGCTAGCTGCGCAGCATTTGTGCACCGCCGCCGTCAGTGTCAGCCAGTTTGCCGTGGCATACGGAGCTCCATCGCAGTCTTTAACACTGGTAGCATGCCGCGACAGCGTGGACGTGAACCGTATGTGCAGTTGACGGACTTTGTGCGAGGGCGGATAGTGGGCATGCGGGAGGCCGGGTGGACGTACCGCCGAATTGCTCAACACGTGGGGCGTGAGGTCTCCACAGTACATCGATGTTGTCGCCAGTGGTCGGCGGAAGGTGCACGTGCCCGTCGACCTGGGACCGGACCGCAGCGACGCACGGATGCACGCCAAGACCGTAGGATCCTACGCAGTGCCGTAGGGGACCGCACCGCCACTTCCCAGCAAATTAGGGACACTGTTGCTCCTGGGGTATCGGCGAGGACCATTCGCAACCGTCTCCATGAAGCTGGGCTACGGTCCCGCACACCGTTAGGCCGTCTTCCGCTCACGCCCCAACATCGTGCAGCCCGCCTCCAGTGGTGTCGCGACAGGCGTGAATGGAGGGACGAATGGAGACGTGTCGTCTTCAGCGATGAGAGTCGCTTCTGCCTTGGTGCCAATGATGGTCGTATGCGTGTTTGGCGCCGTGCAGGTGAGCGCCACAATCAGGACTGCATACGACCGAGGCACACAGGGCCAACACCCGGCATCATGGTGTGGGGAGCGATCTCCTACACTGGCCGGACACCACTGGTGATCGTCGAGGGGACACTGAATAGTGCACAGTACATCAAAACCGTCATCGAACCTATCGTTCTACCATTCCTAGACCGGCAAGGGAACTTGCTGTTCCAACAGGACAATGCACGTCCGCATGTATCCCGTGCCACCCAACGTGCTCTAGAAGGTGTAAGTCAACTACCCTGGCCAGCAAGATCTCCGGATCTGTCCCCCATTGAGCATGTTTGGGACTGGATGAAGCGTCGTCTCACGCGGTCTGCACGTCCAGCACGAACGCTGGTCCAACTGAGGCGCCAGGTGGAAATGGCATGGCAAGCCATTCCACAGGACTACATCCAGCATCTCTCCGATCGTCTCCATGGGAGAATAGCAGCCTGCATTGCTGGGAAAAGTGGATATACACTGTACTAGTGCCGACATTGTGCATGCTCTGTTGCCTGTGTCTATGTGCCTGTGGTTCTGTCAGTGTGATCATGTGATGTATCTGACCCCAGGAATGTGTCAATAAAGTTTCCCCTTCCTGGGACAATGAATTCACGGTGTTCTTATTTCAATTTCCAGGAGTGTATTTATTGATTACAAAAAGCCCTCTAGTAAGCTACTAAATAAATAAATCTAGTGACAAGAATGTGTGTCACACTATTATAGGGCACCATACGTGACGCTACAGAATCGGTGTTAATGAAAAGAGGGACTATGCATCGTTGGTCAATTACCAAAGTATTGAAAATGAAACAAAACTGTTACCTGTGTTGGTCACATTGTTCCCATCAGAGTGAGTAATGACGAAATACTTTTATAGCGTCTGTGATTTCGAAATGACGACAAAGAGACTGTTAAATACGGTGTTATTAACTCCTGTTTGTATCTCGATATGTACCTAAAATACATGGATAATAGTCTATGTAACCAAGTAGCTCTCGTTTTATATCTCAACCACAGGCAAGGTGACGGTATGACAGATACGCCGTTTACATGGGACACAACATTCGCATGACGAAAATTCCGGAAACCGTTTTCTCCAGTCATATTAACATGTTAAACTGTAATCGGTTTTGTTAGTCCCAACTAGCGTCCATGTTGCGAGATTCATGATTTTCTGACGCATGGTCTCTACAGTGCCACTGTCCTCGGTGCTGCGAATTTTCATCAGTGTTTCCCTAATATACAAATGACGGAGAGTATGGATTTCCAACGGACACCAGTGAAATAATAATGATGATGACGATGATGATGATGACGATGATAATGGTGATGATTATGATGATAATGAGATTGCACACAAAGGGATGTTCAAAACTATTATCCACATCCGTTAAAGCGTTCGAAACAGCTTTCCTGAGCGACAGGAATTACGCTAGTTGTGGAACGACAAGCGAGGAATCGCTGGTGCAAGAGTATTCCATCCAAAAGTTGAGACGTGTAGGGATGCTCAGAAAACTTCTGAGCGAGTAAAGACACATTCATACCGCTGTGCACAGAGTTTGAGGATATTTTGTCATTGGACACTGGAAGTGTGGGGGAGCCTTTGCCAATGAGTGAGTGGGTGACTGTGGGTACAGCTTTCAGTTTTCAGAACTGTTTCTCACACGCCGACGTACGAGTGCCGTAGGAACTTACCACAAATTTTCAGATTTCCATGAAATTTGTAAACCGAGAAAAACAAGAGTCTGCAAGACCGCTAAATGGGTAGAGCGATTTTGTACCCAGTTCAGTCCTTGAACTTCTCTTATGTACATATTGCCTTTGTCTTTCCCTAGTATAGAATATATTACATATTTACTTCATATTCTTGCAGTGAGCGTACCACGCTCGTGTTTACTTGTCCTTTCTCTGTTTATGTAATATATTTCATTAACTATATAATTTCATAAATTGACTGCTAAGGTGTTTTATTATTCTGTTCTGGTGCCGTCGTGTCACAGGGTATGGTCGCCTGAGGGCATTTTAGTGGCCATGCCAAGAGAGTGCGCAGATTACTTACTGAAGACTGTATTTTCATGCATTTGACTTTTTTCCATATTTACTTTATCATTTTTACATAATTATGTTAGCTTCGTGTTCTCATGTACGTCATTATTTTTTTGTACATAAAATCGCTACAACAGCATACAGAATTACATATTGTATCCTAACCATTTCGTTTTAACGGTTTAAATTTAACTTCAGGCACATTTTCATTTGTTGCATTCTATCACTGTAGTAGCTTATACATCCGTTAAGCCAATTGTAAATTTTACTTACTGCATTCTTCCTTCATTGCATATTATGCTATTATGTAAATGATGAATATGGGTAGGCTTTGGCTACTGTTCAGCAGTGTGTTGTGAACAATAGCGCTGTTAACAAGATTACTCTCTCCACACTATGGCCGAGTTTACACCATATTTTAAATACACTGATGGAAAAAATAACAATACGAAGAAAATTTATGTAGAGTAATGGCATTTCGGGAATATATTTGTTTGCCGAACACATTTAAGTGATTAACATTTCAAGATCATAGATTAATGCAAGCGTGAGATAAGACATAGCAAATATGAAATGGTGGTACATTAATAACCGGTGTAACCGCCAGGATCTTGATTCCAAGAATGCAAACGTGCATGGATTGTCTTGTACAGGTGGCGGATGTCAGTTTGTGGAATGGAATTAATGCTGGTTGCAGATGATGCTGGACTTGTCATCTGATGATGTCAAATATGTATTCGACTGGATACGGATCTAGTGTTCGAGCAGGTCAAGGAAGCCTGTTGACACTGTACAGACCATGTTGGGTTACAATGTAGGCGAGCATTATGCTGTTGCAAAACATACCCTAGAATGTTGTTCATGAATGGCAGTACAGCAGCTCGCATCACCAGACTGACGTAAAATTTCGCAGTCAGGGTGCTTGGGATAACCACGAAAGTGCTCCTGCTGTCATAGCAAATCGCACCCCAGACCATAGCTCCAGATGTAGGTCCAGTGTGTCCAGCACACAGACAGGTCATCACTAACACCGAGGCACAACCAACTTTCATCACAAAGTACGGCAGACCTCAGCCCTGCATTCCGTTGTGCTCTCGCGCGACACCACTGAACTTGCCAGTGGCAGTAGTTTGATTTCAGTCGGCTGCACACTACAGGTTGGCCGACTCGCAGCTGTCCTTAAAGTAATTGATTTGTAACAGTTTATTATGTCACTTTGAGCCCAGTTGCTACTCAGATTACTGCTGCAGATGCAGTACAGTTCATCAGAGCCGTATGCAGAGCAGAATGGTCTCTCCTCTCTGTCGTTCTGAGCCCGGTTTTCTTCCGACTGTACATTCTCATGACGACTGGTGCCTGTAATAATGCACAGTGCCTTTATTCCCGCCAAATATTTCATAAGCATCGCAGCTTGTCATAGACCTATTATATGACCTCATTCAAATTCAGTGAGGTGTTGATAAGGGAGTCTTTATAGCTTTAAAGGAATTCTTGACTAACATCATCTCGCTACGTCCAATCTCAAGGATAAAAAACACTGACGACCGTTGAAGCGTGCATTTAAAGCGAACCTAGTCTGCATATTCATAGTGGCACTAATAGCGCCACACAGATGCGACTCACGCGAAATTTGAATAGACATCATATCTCAGATGTAGAAACACGCCTCTCAACTTCTTTTTATGTCGCACAACTCCTTCTTGTTTTATTGATTTTCCCCCGTCAGCGTGCATGCAACGATGCTAAGCTGATATTGTATTTATTTTGTGATCATGCTACTAAGGCTTCATTATGCTAAGACATGTTTTAAAACACTCATGCCTTCTCATATTTAAGCCCATGTTTTCCAAAAGTGTGCCAGTAGTAATTTTCAATGTCGTCTATTTTATTTTTCAAAATGTAAATAGACTATAACACTATTTGTTTTCGGTTCATTTAAATTTTTACAATTTTTGCTTTAAATTGTAAAGTGTCTCTATACTGGAGGTTGAAGTTTTTGGCATTGTATGTAAATAATGTACATGAAATACTATGTAAACTGTCTATCGCGATAAATAATTTTCTGATGACATTCTGTATTTAATTGTGAGTAATTTAATTGTAATAAATGGTCTCACTTCGGAAAAATGTAAGAAATAGGTGTTATGTAAAAGCCAGGGTGCTTTTGAATGAAACGAAAGTGGCTCTGGAAATGGAAGATGTGGCAAGGGCGAATTGGCGCGCTACCTAGAGCAAGTGCGGAGAGTAAGTCACACAGTCTGTGGCAGCGGTGATTGAGGCAACACCCTTGTGGAGCAGGAGAAGCTTTGAATGCCAATTTACAATTGGTACAGTATTTTACTTTTGCACAGCGTGAACCATCAATTTAAACTGTGTTTTGTTAAGGAATAATAATTCGTGAACTTTAAAAGAACTGGTTTACCCTGTTGTTTCACCCTAATTTTATAACTATGTAGGGTTACTTCCAAGTGTTTGATTAATCTTTCCTGTTTTATAGACTTATGAAGTGCCAAGCTAATATAAAGAGGCACCATTTAAATTGTTTTTGTGTAAAAAGTTGTCTTAGTTGTTTCGCTGAAAGGCACAATGAGAATTTTAGTTAAGAGTACTAATACGTCCTCTTGGGTAAAATATTCCTCATTTAATAAAGCCCCCATTCTGATATCCAGGCTGGGACTACTCAGGAGGGCGTCGTTATCAGGAGAACGAAAACTGGCGTTCTACGGATCGGAGCGTGGAATGTCAGATACCTTAATCGGGCAGGTAGGTTGAAAAATTTAAAAAGGGAAATGGATAGGTTAAAGTCAGATATATTGGGAATTCGTGAAGTTCGGTTGCAGGAGGAACAAGACTTCTGGTCAGGTGAATACAGGGTTATAAATACAAAATCAAATAGGGGTAATGCAGGAGTAGGTTTAATAATGAATAAAAAAAATTGGAGCAGAGGTAAGCTACTACGAACAGCATAGTTTGCGCCTATTGTAGCCAAGATAGACACAAACCCCAAACCTACCACAGTAGTGCAAGTTTATATGCCAGCTAGCTCTGCCGATAATGCAGGGATTGAAGAAATGTACGATCAGATAAAAGAAATTATTCAGAAAGTGAAGTGAGACGAAAATTTAATAGTCATGGGGAACTGGATTCCATAGTAGGAAAAGGAAGAGAAGGAAAACTATTCTGTGAATATGGAATGGGGGTAAGGTATCAAAGAGGAAGCCCATGGTAGAATTCTGCACAGAGCATAACTTGATGGTAACTAACACTTGTTTCAAGACTCATGAAAGAACGTTGTAGATGTGGAAGAGGCCTGGAGACACTGGAAGGTTTCGGAAATATAATGGTAAGACAGAGATATAGTAACCATGTTTTACATTGTAAGATATTTCCAAGGGCAGATGTGCACTCTGACCACAAGCTATTGGTTATGAACTGTAGATTAAAACTGAAGAAACCGCGAAGAGGTGGGAATTTAAGGAGATGGGACCCGGATAAGCTGAAAGAACCAGAGGTTGTAGAGAATTTTAAGGAGAACATTAGTGAACGATTGACAAGAATGGGGGAGGGAAACACAGTAGAAGAAGAATAGGTCGCTTTGAGAGATGAAATAGTGATGGCAGCAGAGGATCGAGCAGGTAAAATGATGAGGGCTAGTAGAAATCCTGGGGTAACTGAAGAAATATTGAATTTAGTTGATGAAAGTGGAAAATATAACAATGCAGTAAATGAAGCAGGCGAAAATGAATAAAACGTCTCAAAAATGAGATCGAAAGGATGTGCAAAATAGCTAAGCAGGGATGGCTAGAAGACAAATGTAAGGATGAAGAGGCATATATCGCTTGGGGTAAGATAGATACTGAATACAGGAAAATTACTGAGACCTTTGGAGAAAAGAGAACCACTTGTATGAATGTCAAGAGCTCAAATGGAAACCCAGTTCTAAGCAAAGAAGGGAAAGCAGAAAGGTGGAAGGTGTATATAGAGGGTCTATACAAGGGCGATGAACTTGAGGACAATATTGTGGAAATCGAAGAGGATGTAGAGGAAGATGAAATGGGAGATCTGATACTGCGTGAAGAGTGACAGAGCAATGAAAGACTTCAGTCAAAACAAGGCCCCGAGTATAGAAAACATTCCGTTAGAACTACTGATAGCCTTGGGAGAGCCAGCACTGACAAAACTATACCATCTGGTGAGCAAGATGTATGAGACCGGCAAATACCCTAAGACGTCAAGAAGAATATAATAATTCCAACCCCAAATAAAGCAGGTGCTGACACCCGGGCTATGGGTGTGTGCTGTGTGGCACGAATGTCTGTCAAGATTGAAGTCTACTTGAAGTACCCACGTGGCCGTGTTGGCCACATTCTGTCTCCCACACCACACATTGAACACCAACCCATTACTCAAGCACAATGTCATTAGGTGTGCAATACATCATAACTGAGGATTGGCCTGTTATGACATGATGACAAGCACGTCCTTTTTGGTGACAGAACTGGTTTGCTACCATACACGCACTCTTCACTTGAGCAGTAGAATGTATGAATATATATTACATATATATGGTGAAAATTGGTGTGTGTGTGTGTGTGTTTGGAGATGGTACAGTATGACCACTTATCATAGTATATATATATATATATATATATATATATATATATATATATATATATATATACGCAGGGTGGTCCACTGATCGTGACTGGGCCAAATATCGCACAAAATAAGCATCACACCAAAAAACTACAAGGAACAAAACTCGTCTAGCTTGAAGGGGGAAATCAGATGCAACTATGGTTGGCCCGCTAGATGGCGTTGCCTAAGGTCAAATGTACGTCAACTGCGTTTTTTTTTAAAATAGGAACCCTCCATTTTTATTACATATTCATGTACCCGTAAAGAAATATGAATGCTTGAGTAGGATCACTTTTTTCGCTTTGTGATAGATGATGCTGTGATAGTCACAAACATATGGCTCACAATTTTAGACGAACAGTTGGTAACAGGATGGTTTATTAAATTAAAATACAGAACATTCCTACATTTGAACATTTTATTTCGGTTGTTCCAATATGATACCTGTACCTTTGTGAACTTATCATTTCTGAGAACGCATGCTGTTACAGTGTGATTACCTGTAAATGCCACATTAACGCAATAAATGTCCAAAATGATGTCCGTCAATATGTGTAACAACATTCCTCTGAACAGCGAGTAGTTAGCCTTCTGTAATGTCGCACATGCATTGACAATGCGCTGACACATGTTGTCAGACATTGTCGGTGCATCACAATAGCAAATATCCTTCAACTTTCCCCACAGAAAGAAATCCGGGGACGTCAGATCCGGTGAACGTGTGGGCCATAATATGGTGCTTCGACTACCAATCCACCTGTCATGAAATATGCTATTCAATACCGCTGCAACTGCACGCGAGCTATGTGCCGGACATCATGTTGGAAGTACATCGCCATTCTGTCATGCAGTGAAACATCTTGTAGCAACATCGGTAGAACATTACATAGGAAACCAGCATACATTGCACCATTAGATTGCCATCGACAAAATGGGGGCCAATTTTCCTTCCTCCCATAATGCCGCGCCATACATTAACCTGCCAAGGTCACTGATGTTCCAATTGTCGCAGCCATCGTGGATTTTCCGTTGCCTGATAGTGCATATTATGCCGCTTTACGTTACAGCTGTTGGTGAATGACGCTTTGTCGCTAAATAGAACGCGTGCAAAAAATCTGTCATCATCCCGTAATTTCTGTTGTGCCCAGTGGCAGAACTGTACACGACGTTCAAAGTCGACGCCATGCAATTCCTGGTGCATAGAAATATGGTGCGGGTGCTATCGATGTTAATGTAGCACTCTCAACACTGACGTTTTTAAGATTCCCGATTCTCGCGCAATTTGTCTGCTACTGATGTGCGGATTAGCCGCAACAGCAGCTAAAACACCTACTTGGGCATCATCATTTGTTTCAGGTGGTGGTTGACATTACACATGTGGCTGAACACTTCCTGTTTCTTTAAGTAATGTAAACGAACTATCCAGCGAACGGTCTGGACTCTTGGATGATGTCGTCCAGGATACCGAGCAGCATACATAGCACACGCCCGTTGGGCATTTTAATCACAATAGCCATGCATCAACATGATATCGACCTTTTCCGCAATTGGTAAACGGTCCATTTTAACATGGGTAATGTATGACGACGCAAATACCGTCTACACTGACGGAATGTTACGTGATTCTACGTACTTATAGTTTGTGACTATTATAGCGCCATCTATCACAAAGCGAAAAAAGTGGTCCAACTAAAACAGTCATATTTTTTTAGGTACTGCGCGAATATGTAATAAAAATAGGGGTTCCTATTTAAAAAAGTGCAGTTGATATCTGTTTGACCTATGGCAGCGCCATCTAGCTGGCCAACCATAGCGCCATCTGGCTTCCCCCTTCAAGCTAGACGAGTTTCGTTCTTTGTAGTTTTTTCATGTGGTGCTTATATGCATAAATACTGTGAGTTTGTTTTTTGCACACTATATGAATGAGTTATACTTTTTTGCACATCATGTGTGTATGTCTGTACGCTGTGTTAAGTTCTGCTGCTGCTGGCCATAACAGAAGGGATTTATTTTAAATCAATGTTGTATCTCCCAGGAAATTTGTGAATAAAAATTCCCTTCCCACTGCAGTTAAAGTCCATAAGTGTATAAGCCCATCAACTGTATTACAACTTCTTAAATTGTGTTATGCCTACTCCTAGCTATTGGAAGGGAAATGTGTGAGTGCATCAACCGCAGACAAAAAAGTATTAGCCTAGGAGACGTATTGTGTATATATTTCTGTACATTGTTAAATGATTTTTTGTAAATATTGAATGCACAGTTTGCACAGTTTTTGTACATTGCTTTTCTGTGTTGAAACAAATATATTATGTTAAATCCTATTGTGTTTTCTGTGCTGAAATATGTATATTATTTGAAAGTGAACTGGTACAACATATGAGAGATATGATTTTGTAAACGCATGTTGGTGGGAATCAACGTTGATGAATAAATAAGTACAGTTTGTTAAAATCTAGTTATTTGTTTTCTTTCTACTTCAAGTATAACACATACACATACACACACACATACACACACACACACACACACACACACACACACACACACATATATATATATATATATATATATATATATATACACACACACACACTGCTGGCCACCGTAAATGCAACACCAAGAAAGACAAGAGGTAGCACAACAAAATTTATTTTGTAGTTAACATGTTGACCAAGTATCAAATGATTACGTTTACAGACGTCTGTGACATGTGGTTCCTGCCAGAATCAGTAGCCAGAGTAGCCGCCATTGTTGGAGATCACCGCTGCCACACGTCTCGGCATTGAGTCAAAGAGACGTTGGATTGTTCCTGGGGTACAGCAGCCCAAGCAGCTTCCACACGTTGCCAAAGATCATCTGGTGTGGCAGCTGGGGATGTAATCTGGGTCACTCGTTGAGCAACCATGGACCACATGTTTTCTATCGGCGAAAGATCCGGAAAGCGAGCCGGCCAGAGAAGCAATTCAATCTGGTTATTGACGAAGAACCTTTGGACAGTGCGTGCCACGTGTGGTCGCGCATTATCCTGTTGAAATATGGCTGTGGCCGAGCCCTGAACGTAAGGAAGGACAACTGGCTCCAGCACCTCGGATATGTAGCGCCGGATTTTTAAAGTACCGGCAATGCGTACTAGAGGCGTGCGAGAGTAATATCCAATACCGCCCCATACCATAATACCCGGTGCAAGACCAGTGTGGCGGTGCATAATGCAGCTGTCCAGCATACTCTCTCCACGGTGTCTCCACACTCGAATCCGACCATCGTGGTGCTGCAGACAGAAGCATGCCTCATCAGTAAAGACAACGTCATTCCATTCTGCCGTCCACATCCGTCTGTCATCACACCATTGGCGCCGGAGACGTCTGTGATTCTGCGTCAATGGTAGACGAAGCAATGGACGTCTTGCGGACAGACCACTCTGCTGTAAACGGGGTCGAGTGGTACGCGCAGACACTGGATGATGCGTTACAGACGCAATGTGCTGTGCTATGGTTCGGGATGTCACTGAGCGATCTGTCACTGCCATGCGCACAGTTTGCCTATCAGCACGTGCAGTGGTGCACCGAGGTGAATGCGATCGACCACGTCGGTCCGTCGTACCCTCCTGCATCCAACGGTCACATATCCGCATTACTGTTGTTTGGTTTCGTCCAACACGACTAGCGATTTCTCTGTATGATAATCCACAATCTCGGTAAGCCACTATCCTTCCTCTGTCGAACTCGGATACTTGATCAAACGATGTTCGCTGTTGTCTACGAGGCATAACTGATCGTCTTGTGAAACAACCACAAGGTAAACACACGTGCCGAACGTACACTCGTCGAAATCGCCAAGCCTTAAATGGCGCTATGAGGTGGCGCCAGAGGCGCGCGTGATGTGCGTCTGCGCTGAAATTCTAATCAGTTGCATATCTCATCGCTGCAAACCCATGGTGTAAATTTCACTTGATTCGGATGCTTCCTTCAGGGTGTTGCATTTACGGTGGCCAGCAGTGTGTATATATATATATATATATATATATATATATATATATATATATATATATATATATATATATATAGTTACATGCACAGAATTGCACAAATCTTAAATCTTTTTCTATGAGAATAATGAATGCAATTACATTTCATTCTTTTTTTGCTATAGTCAGACGCAAATGTCTGCATAAAGTGCCATATTTTTTACAGTAGGGATGTACATCTGCATTGTAGATTTATTTCTCTAAGATGGCATTATTTACACTTCATTAAAAGCATTGTAATATGATTACAGTTAATGCTAGGCAGATGAGTGGAGTAGCTCTAGCTCTGTGGGTTGAGTGACAGTGCGACACAGGTAAATTAGCGACCTGACTGCCCAGCCTGGCTGATGGTGATGTGCATTGGCTGCTATCTAGCACGGCATGGTCAGAGGTGGAAGCTGTGGCACATCTGGCCCTTTGTACACACTTGCTCAGTGTTGTGGCATGGGGTGGTGTAGGAGCACAGGATGGTGGTGTAGAATGCGGAGGTCCCTTCCCCCTCACGTAGTGTTAAAAACTTAGCACAAGTGGACAGATCCAAATGTAATGAAAATTGGACCCAGGACAATCAATATGTGGGTGATATCCAGGGAATAGACACATGAATTCTATAAGTGACCAGACTTTTATAAATAACCATGCAGTTCTGAGTGACTACTGGCTTAAAACAACCATCTTATGTGGTTTTTCATGTCGCTGAAATGCTTACTATCCTCAGGGTGAATAACATGTTTGCATATCTATAAGGTCTGAGCGGCGTCCTTCATCTAACAGATAGCCTGAAAGGTCTCTGTTGGATTCCTTTCATGTTAATTTCTTAAATATGTTGTCATTTATGGCATAAATTCCTCTTCTAAATTTGCTGTGGTGTTTCTGACTATCTGGGAGGAGACTGAGCAGCGGAACGTGTTAGTTTTACACATAAACAAGAATGATCTGTCACACTACTATACTTTAAAACACAGTTTATATGTAATTCATGTCACACAGTCTCATACGGAACCTACATCCGCTTTCTTTTGTATACCATATATGATAAGATACTGTCATCCCCCTTCCCTTCTGTGTGAGAGAATGAACGAGAAAATGTATTTCTAGTTGCATGCTTGATGGTAGCAGACAAGCCTGTCTGCTAGACAACAGCAGGACCAATGTCGGAACAGGTAGCTATGCTTTCTAAAAGCAGAGAGGTTTCTATTCTTAGTATGGTCCTGTCCGTCCCTTGTCATGTTGGTATAGGAAGGTGCATCTCTGGTCACTTTCGTTTGTATCTGTTAAGCACGCTCTGTAGCAGCCCAGGTCAGTCTGTCTGCGGCGAGCGTCTGAAGTGGTAAGATCTCCGGCTAAGCGCGTCTCTGCTAAGTCCGTAGGACAATAGATTTCTTAAGTTCAGCCTAACTGAAAATTTAATCAACTTTATTTCAGGTTTAGCTCTAAAATATCTAATGCTATATTAAATTGCAATGCAGTGTAATTCGAGTGTGAAGTTCAGAATGTCTTCCAGTAGTTGCTTTGCCACTACTTTGTGAGTAAAGTGGAACCATGTGTTGATCAGTAACTCTAAGTAAGATCATCAATCTTAAATGTGAATGTGCGTGAGATTATAACGTCGCGTCTTGACAATATTTTTCAATATAGCAACTTTTCTTTATGTTCAACCCCTGTGGGGTGTACTTTGTAAGACCAGTACCACGTGCTTATACAATTGTTTGACCCATCAGGTTAATAATAAGATGATAGTAACCAGTTCGAGGTTTTTCTTTTGTAAATTGCTTTTCGATCTAATTTATTTTAATTATCAAAATTATTGTGGAGTTACACTCTTTGTGTAAACCAAGTTGACCACATGAAGCATGTGGTGTAATCATCAAAGTAGCCCTCAGCTATTCTTTTCGGAAAGATTTCACAGAGAGTTAGTATGAATTTAGTAGAGTGTGGTAATTACATGACGGACAGGATTGCGCTACGAATGTAACTTCTTTGGGTGAAAATTGAACCTGTTGGTTTTGGTTAATTTCCTCTTGCATATGTTTCTACGTTCTTCGTGTGTTATTTTATGAATACAGTGTTGTATGCAGTCTCCCAATCTTGGCTCCATATTTGATGTGTTCTGTAAGATTACAAACTCACATTTTCACAATCCTAAATAAGGCACCAGTTCAGTTATAAATCAAGTTTAATATGCTGAAATTTCAATGATCAATGTTAAAATAAATTTCCAAATATAAACTGATTTATTTCTTTTTATTTAAATTCTGTTTTTACATATACACATACACACACACACACACACACACATACATATGTGTGTATATATATATATATATATATATATATATATATATATATCACCGGTTGCCGTATGACAATTAAACGATTATAATTAATGTTAGTCTGGTTGGGAATTTGGTAAGCTAGACAGGATACCTGGTGAAACAGTTGCTCAGTAATGCAAGGTTAACTTCCCCAGACAGCTCACAGCTATTAACCCGCTTTTATTGTCTATCTGCACCGGTTTCATAACAAATTAAAGCAACAACATTACAAGCCTTGGACCTGCAGGTGACGAAAACATTGTTTGTCTCAGTTGATAGACACAAAGGAAACATGCGAAATCTTATAACAATGCAAGTTGTGCCCATATCCCACATTATTCATTACAAATGCCAGCACAATTATGCACCATCATGGATTTCCAGCGAATTTATATTTAGGACTACAGCCATACATCCAATGCTCTCTAATAGGAGTGGGGAATCTTTAAATTTCTCAATAAATTTTCAATTCACCACCAATATTTGAATTCTTGCCACTTTATACATATGAAAATTGACTGGAAGATTAGATACCCAGGAAGCAAATAGACAAAGATTAATCAATCTGTAAATCTGTTTGTGTGTTCTTTAGGAATATGAAATCAGAACTAACTTTATTATATCCATGTGTAGAATGAACAAATTTATGGAGAAATATTCTAAATTAATTAAAGGCAATTACAATATGTTACATGAATCTGGAGGAGGCAAAAATTTTACTCTTGCAGCGAAGAGAACGGTATATAACATTCTGGAGGAGGTATTTTTGAGTAGATAGGAAATCACTATCAGTGGTATTACTAACTACATATTAAAAAAGTTCTGACACATTTCTTGATTTCATTTTTCTAAATAGGTAAAGAAGATATTTATTAGGTGAGGGTATGTTATAATAATGATAAAATGAAGAAGGATGATATTTATAGTAATGGAGGATGGTCTTTAATGGGATCCAAAGAAAGGGAGGCTCTGTTATAGGCCGAAATGGAGCATTCACTTTGCCAGAGATGACAATAATCACGAAAATAATTTTATACTACCATCTCCCATAGTCATCAATAGTAAATGCAATTTTTTCAGGTGATATTGTTGTGGTATGGATGTGTTTGGTGTTACAAAGAAAAAGCAACAGATTCTGATGGTGACACAAGAGAGACAGAGAAAATGGGGAATCCCCAGTGGACTTTCACGACCAGAGGCTGAGAAGCTAACCATAATGAGGAGCAGCGATAATAATCAGGAAAAGTCAAAACTATTGTTGAAAAGGGGAAAAACTGCACAACCTTCTTTGTTTATAAATGATTCCGTGATTCTCTCTGAATTGTAGCAGTTGGTACAGATGTGAACTATTAATACTGAATGGAAACATATTTGTATTTTTGATAGTGAATCTGATCTGAAAGAAGGTTCTGATACCTAAAAGATTTAGGCTTGAAGTTTCTTTGATCAGATAAAGCCAGTGATGAAATGCATGTCCGTGACATCTAGTTTTCCACTTCACACAGTACTAACATAGGAAAACTCAAAGCATAATTCTACTAGATTAAAGTAACCACTTCTTTAACTAGTTGATGTGATGGAAATTCATCCTCTAGAAGTATGTAGCTTCTTAAGGACACGGAACCATTAAACACATGAGAGTAGCGATTTTTATTCCTTTTGTATTCAAACTAAAATTGGGTTTCCAAAGTATTTGCATCTGAACGCTTATGGGAGATGTTTTAGCGATAGGAGTCAATGCCTGAAGAGGCAGAGTTTGGATAAATATTTTTAATGGCCAGTGACAAAGCGTTGGTAGCAGGGACTTTTTTTAAATTTTCTCAGTAATTTAGATCTGGTGAAAATCGTTTTCATTAGTATAAAATCAAAAGTAGAATAACACTCTGCATTGATTAGTTATGACATAAGAGGTGTATATGTCTGTTTTTTCATTTTTTCACAGTTTAAATTTGAATAAATGTAATTGATTTTCTTGTAATTACTCGTATATTCCAGAAACAAGAAAGAAGAAAAAGAGATAAAGTTAGTACACATACAAAAGAAGCACAATCAAAAAATTAATCTATTGGGAAAACCCGGATTAACGGAAAGGAATGGACATAGGAGGTGATATCTGTGACCATTGAGCAGGGTATGTCTTTGCTTTCCAACTGTGTATATGTAAGAAAGCAACGAGTGGTACTAAAACCTGTCAAGATTTGGTACATAAATAAACTTACGAAATAGCAAAAAGAACTCTTGACAGACGCTGTTGAGAGATTCAAGAAGTTCATCATTAAAGAAAAGGCTGGATAATTCATATGATTTCACACGTTTTTCTGAGCTAAGAAAGATCACAGAATTTCAGGGGAAATTTAATCGAGCCTAAAGCTCACAGCCAGCCATCACAAACATTGAATTATCCTGAATATTAAAATTTATAATAAATGAAAAGCACCAGTTTGCTTTTGTTCTACAATATTACTTTTATTGTGAATCAGTTTTTGGCTTACAAGGCCATCTTCAGACATTTACTGAGTATTATCACCAAAGAAGTGAAATGTTAGCAGACAACATTGGAAGAGAAGTAACACATATAGACTGATCTAGAAACATACAGTAAGTATCATCTTTGCAATGAAAAAGTAAAAACTGAACTGTACATGAATAACAATGGAGTAGAGAGGAAAACCTTTAGCACAAAATAGGAACAGCATGCCTACATAACAGTTTCTATTAATAAACAAAACTAATAAAACAAAATAAAATTAGTACTAGACTAGGTTTCATCAGGAGGTATAAAACATGGAGAGCGATACACAACAAATTAAAAGAAGACACAGTTGTCAATATAAATACAGAATACATAAGGAACTTAAGCAATATCAATAAGATAAACAGAAATAAATAAATGCAGGAAAACGGAGGTGTTTGAGGAAACCTACAGTCTAAGAGTGTGGTGGTACTGCATTTTAACATTAACATTATAATCAAAGCAGTGGCTGTGTAACAGTTTTCATTAAATAAATGAGCAAAGGAAAAATGAGCAGTATTTGATGAGACAACTACAAGGAGTGTTAAACATGTAAAGTAATACAACTACCAGTTAAAAGAAAGCCTTAACTATTGAAACTAAAGTCTGTGTGGGATACAAAGACAACTTCAACAAAATAAAACAACTCAATGAATACAGGAAAATGGGAATATGTAGGAAGAGAGAGTGTGGGAAGTAATGAACAACAAAGATGATTATGTGAAGTTTAGGAGAGGGGAAGTGTTGAGCTGTGTCTGGTCATTTAGGATGAGATCTGGACTGTGAGGAAGATGTTTGTTAATTTCCAGGGCTTCGAGCAGGTTGAGGTTATGGCCTTTGTTTGCTAAGTGAAGTACATGGGACACTGGCTGGTAGTTGCGACCCTCACTCAGTACATGCTCAGCAAATGCAGAGTCTGAATTCTGCAATCTCCAGCTGCGTTCATGTTAAGCCATCCTAGTTGATATGTCTCTGCCTAACTGACCAATTTAAAATTTGTCACATCAGAACAGGTGATTTTGTATACCCCACTGTTGGCTAATAAATGGTTCTTGTCTTTGCTGGGCTGTTGTGTTCCTGAAATAGTAGGAAACCCTATACTTTTCGTTTATTATAATGTTGTTCTACTAAGAACCGACGGAAGATTCTGTTAATATGATAAAATATGCCACAACCGCACAATTATCCGTCTTTTATAGTAGATTACTGAGACAAAAAGCAAAATTCTACACAACACATTTGGTTTAACAAACAGTGTTTGCAACGCAAAATTAAGCAAAATACGTCTACATAAAGTCAAGAGGAACATCCGCCGCTGCAAACAAAGCCATTGACGTCGCAAGATACACGTGGATAAAGGAAGAAATGAAGAAATGGTATCGTGTTCGTGACAACATGTGTACACATCTAAAAGTGGTACATATAGCATTTACATCTGAGTTCCACCCCTGTGAGTTCGACGTTTTCGATCGAGAAGTTCGTCAAAGTGTAAATGATCTTATTCACGATGTATTTTTGCGGCAGAACAAGAAATTATCTATGATTAGGAAGGTGAGTATAGCTTTAACCTCAAACTCTAAACAAAATTTTTCGCAACGCGTAATTAACTTATCGAACTTGGTTCTGTCTCCAAACGAACAAAGAGTGCTTGAGAAAGGTTTTAAATTTGCTTCTCCTCACACTCCATCAGAAAAACAACTGGATGTTATGGAAACTTGATATTGAATATGCCCTAACGAAAGACACCACAGTTGTCAATGCACTAAAGACGAAACCAAATTCGTGTGTAACATCCCACAGTCTACTGACTTTCACACCCTCAAGTACTTAAAACAGAAATTACAACACCAAGATATCATTGCCACAAAATCTGATAAAGGCAACAGTATTGTGCTTTTGAACAAATATGGTTATATGGATAAGGTTAATGATTTTGTGGCGGCAGCACCGTCCAACGCACGGAGGGCTGAACTACGGCACTGCCGACACAAGTAGGGGCAGCTGTACCGTTATGCGGAATTTCGGCAACGGTGCGTCACACACCGGACCGCACGGGAACAAAGCTGCCACCAGTGCGAGCTAGTCGACGCGACGCGACACAAGTCTCCCCAGTTCTTCCGCCGCGGACCACGTGCGTCGAGTCAACGTGACTCCGCCGTAAATGCGTACGCGCGGTCGTAAACGCAGTCGCCGTTAAATTGTCTTTCGCTTCTTCGCGGACGTTACGGCGCCTCCGGTCGCGCCAAGAGCAGAACATTCTGTGACGCGGCCTTTTGTCTCGCTCGGTCCACGCGGTCGCGCCATGGCTCGTCACTGGAGTGTACACCCTCCGGGATCGGTGACCGAGCCGTGCCGCCAGTGCAACGCGCCTATGTAGACGGACATTAGCGAAGTATATTATTTGTCATTTATTGTAACGGCAGGAAAAATAAATGTGTCCTGTCCAGAAACCGCTTTAGTCATTTATTGCCACAAAGCCTCTCCCATGAGCATAGTGCGTGGGTGCGGCGATGAATGCCGGTTCACTGCACATGAGCGACTGTAAGCGGGGATACAACACGTTCTCGCTACACTGGTGACCCCGACGTGATCTGAGGCTAAAAAAACACGTGGTGACAAACGTTCGTCGGTACGAGAGACGTGGAACTGCAAGTAGGCTTGCGCGCATACGCCCGCGCCGAACAGTGCTCCGTAGTAAATTTTTTCTTAACTAACTTTTTTGTATTGTTTTTGTGTGCGTATATTTTGATCGCGGACTGCTTAGTGTTATTTTTTTTTCTTTTCGTGTGTTTCCCTTGTGTTATTTTCACTGTGTACTTTCCCCTTGTACGAGGATTCGACTCTGAACTAAGATGGCGACACTAG
The DNA here is from genome assembly GCF_021461385.2 of Schistocerca piceifrons. NCBI lineage: Eukaryota > Metazoa > Arthropoda > Insecta > Orthoptera > Acrididae > Schistocerca > Schistocerca piceifrons. The sequence continues at coordinate 153,305,376 of NC_060148.1, forward strand.
AGGAGTTGCAAAAGACCGTCGAGGAACTGCTCGCACGCAACACGATGCTAGAGAGTGAGCTACAGGCACGGACTACACGCGCGGACGCCGCGCAGCCACAGACAGCTCGGGACAATGTTGGCGCGCAAATCCCCGCCACAGCGACGCCTCCTACGACCGCCGGAACGCCGACAAGCGCTGGACGGGCACTGATCAGGCTGCCTCCCTTTTGGCCGCACGACCCTGTAATGTGGTTCAGCCAGGTTGAGGCAGTATTTATGAGCAACCACGTGACCTGCGACCTGGCGAAATTTGGGCACGTAGTGAGCCAGCTGGACCAGAACTATGCGGCCGAAGTGCGGGATATAATCACCGCCCCACCGACGCAGTCGAGCTACAAACGGCTCAAGGAAGAGCTGATCCGGCGGATTTCGTCGTCAGAGGAACAGCGTGTGCACCAACTGCTGCAGCAAGAGGAATGCGGCGATCGGAGGCCCTCACAGTTCCTGCGACACTTGCGGAGCCTCGCGCAGTCCGATATGGTGCCAGATTCGCTGTTGCGCACTATCTGGGTGCGCAGCCTCCCAGCTCAGGTGCAGGCAGTGATAGCCGCACAGACGGAGATGCAGCTGGACGCCGTCGCTAACTTGGCCGACAGGGTGCACGACGCGCTGACAACGGCGCCTAGCACCGCGGCTGCGGCAGCTTACGACTCCGTCCCCCCACCTCCGTGGCGGCCAGCGCCTCCCGCACCCGCATCGGATGCCGACCTGCACCAGCTAGTGCAAAACTTGACCGCACAGGTGGCAGCTCTCTCGACGCAAGTCGACCGGTTGGCGCGCTCGCAGCAAGAGGGCAGCACGCGCCGCAGCGGCAGCAGACCGGGCGACAGGCGACGTGACTCGCGCAGCCAGCAACGCAGCAACAGCCGCTCCAATGGTACCCCGCCGACGTCACAGCACGCACAAAGCGGCTACTGCTGGTACCACGCCCGCTTCGGCAACTAAGCAACCAGGTGCCGCGCTCCTTGCTCGCACCCAAACGCCAGCTGCGACCGGACCTAGGCGCACCCGGCTGCAATATGATATCGAAGCGTCTGTTTGTTGCGGAACGGGGGGCAGGCGTGAGGTACCTCGTCGACACGGGTTCGGACCTCTCGATATTCCCCCGTTCTATGTTACGAGACCGCAGGCGGGCCGAGGCACTCTGCCTTACAGCGGTGAACAATTCCACTATTAAAACTTACGGCACACACGGCCGCAATATAGATCTAGGCCTACGGCGCACGTTCTCGTGGACTTTTACCGTGGCCGACGTCAATGAGCCGATCCTGGGCGCAGACTTTCTCGGCCACTACGGGCTACTAGCCGACATCGCAAACGGCCAGCTCATCGACGCCACAACTAATTTAAAGATAGCGGGACAGCGCCGGCAGGCTGCATACTACAGCGTTAAACCCGTGAAGTGCCCCGGACCGCACGCTGACATTCTGGAACAATTCCCCGACCTCACCCGCCCAGCCGGTGCACCGAGAAACATCAAACATTCGATGGTGCACCACATAATAACCACACCCGGACCCCCCACATCGTGTCGCCCACGTCGACTCGCGCCGGACAGACTCGCAGCAGCAAAGGCAGAGTTCGAGGCCATGATGCGGCAAGGCATCGTGCGACCATCGAGCAGCCCATGGTCATCGGCGTTGCATTTAGTGCCCAAGAAAGACAATTCGTGGCGCCCGTGTGGGGACTATCGCGCCCTTAATTCGCGAACGGTGCCAGACCGATACCCAGTCCCACACCTTCAAGACTTCAGCTACGCCTTGGCGGGCTGTGCGGTGTTCAGCAAGATTGACTGCGCAAAGGCGTACACCCAAATTCCAGTGGCGCCCGAAGACATCGAAAAAACAGCCATCGTAACGCCCTTTGGGCTTTTCGAAAGCCTGTTTATGACTTTCGGTCTTCGGAATGCTGCCCAGACTTGGCAGCGGTTCCTGGACGGCGTCTTGCGAGGCTTGCCATTTTGCTTCGCCTACCTCGACGACATCTTGGTGTATTCCAAGTCGCCCGAACTCCACCGCCGCCACTTAACGACCGTCTTTCAGCGCCTGAGTGAAGCCGACATCGTCATTAACCCCGCTAAATGCGAGTTTGGCGTGACGGAAATTGAGTTCCTCGGCCATTTAATTACGCCCACCGGATCGACACCGCTACCGGAGAAAGTGAAGGCAATACAGAACATGCCGCGTCCGCAGATGCACAGAGAATTACGACGTTACCTCGGCATGTTGAACTTTTATCGACGACACCTGCCCAACGCCGCAGCTGTGCAAGAGCCGCTGACTAAGGCGTTACAAGGTCCTACCTCAAAAGGAAGGACCCTCGTGAATTGGACAGACGCAATGGAGCAGAGCTTCACGGACTCAAAAAGGAATCTCGTGGAAGCGACGCTGCTCGCGCACCCGGTACATGACGCGGACTTAGCTGTAGTCGTGGATGCCAGCCAGACCGCCATCGGCGCGGCGTTACAACAGCGCGTCGGCGGGAGTTGGCAGCCTCTCTAAAAAGCTTTCCGATTCGCAACGTGCTTGGAGCGCTTATGACCGAGAGTTGCTTGCGGTGTACGCGGCGGTGAAATACTTCCGACCATCCATAGAAGCCCGACAGTTCATCATTTTCACCGATCACAAACCCATTACCCACGCGTTCGAGAACAACCACACCAAGTGTTCACCGCGCCAACTCCAGCAGTTAGAGTACGTGTCGCAATTCACGACTGACATTCGACACATTTCGGGGATAGACAATATCGTCGCCGATTGTTTGTCCCGAGCGTGTGCCGTTATTTCACCCCCTGTGAACTTTGAGGACGTGGCCCAAATACAGGAGAGTGACGAAGAACTACACCGCTTCCATCATGACACTTCCAGCGGCCTGCAACTGGAGCTGGTGCCTGTCCCCGGCTCCGCACGGAAGATTTGGTGTGACACCTCAACCGGCACGCACCGACCATTCCTCCCGGGGAAATTCCGGCGCAGTGCCTTCGACCGTGTCCACGGACTGTCACACCCCGGCATCAACACCACTGCGACGCTCGTGGCTGCGCATTTCGTCTGGCCCGGGCTTCGGAAGGACTGTCGCGAATGGGCGCGCACTTGCACCGCATGTCAGCGCGCCAAAGTCGGGAGGCACACCCACGCACTCGTGGGCACCTTCCCGGACGCGACACACCGATTTGCGCACGTCCACATGGACCTCGTCGGCCCGCTTCCTCTCTCAGAAGGCAAGCGGTACCTCCTAACTATGGTGGACCGCTTCACTCGCTAGCCGGAAGCAACGCCCGTCACGGACGTCACAGCCGAGACCGTCGCCACCGCATTCGTCGCCATCTGGGTGGCACGCTTCAGATGTCCCAGTCACGTGACAACTGATCGCGGCCGCCAGTTCGACTGCGCGTTGTTTATGCACGTCGCCAGACTGTGTGGCACCCGGTTACACAGGACAACCAGCTACCATCCGGTGTCGAATGGCATGGTCGAACGGTTCCACAGGACCCTCAAAGCCGCTCTAACCTGCCACGACACCTCATGGCCAGAGGCGCTTCCACTGGTGCTGCTCGGCCTGCGAGTCACGCCGAAGGAGGAGATCGGCGCGTCACCTGCCGACCTCGTTTACGGGCAATCCCTGACAATCCCGGGCGATTTTGTCGAAGATGTACGACTCCCACGCGACACCGTGGCACCCAATCTGGCGGAACGTCTGCGCAGTCACATGGCCGGTCTCCGAGCGCACGCACCGACACAGCACGGCACCGGGAAGATATTCGTCCACGCCGACCTGCAGCGCTGCACGCACGTCATGTTGCGTACCGACGCAGTACGGCCACCTCTCCGACCACCCTACAGTGGACCGCACCGCGTGATCGCCCGAGGAGACAAAACGCTGGTCCTCGAGTGCAACGGAAAGCCGTCGACAGTGTCAGTCGACCGCGTCAAACCAGCCTACGTCTTGCCCGCTCCATCAGCCACGCATTTCTTCGACCCGGCAGAAGATCTGTTCACGGACGACACTCCCTCCGCCAGCGGTCAGACGGAACCCGCACCCGGAGCCGCCGGTGACGCACAGCTGCAACCTGCTCTCATCGCGCCGCCATGTGCGCCTCCCACCACCACGCCCAGGCAGCTGGTACGGCCGCCCGGACCGCGCCCACCACAGACGCACCGGTCGCCCCCACCACAGCCGCCAGCGGACTACGTCACGCGCGCCGGCCGCCGCGTCCGATTCAAACGGCCGTGCTGCGTCGCCAGCGCGCCACAACACCCAAACCGGCAATCACGCGCCCGAGCCGCCGAACGCCGTCAGAATTCGGCGCCCACGAGCCGCCGTCCGCTGTAGAGACCCGACCTCCAGCTGCAAGTGCCTTCGGCCGGTAACTCCAGTCGAGCGTTCGTCACAGCTCCTGGACCCGCATTCGCGTCTTTTGCCTCCGCCGCGTCGGGCGTTGAGGCCGGATCGGCACCTGCGCCAGCTTACCTCATTCGCTTCTCCATCGAGCTCCGGACATCGCGCACCAAACCGCCCGGCTTGTCCGTAGTAGTTCCCGGACCCGCGTTCGAGTTCCGACGGTACCGCACTCGCGCAAGCGCCTTCGAGACGTCGCCACCAATGACCTGCAACGCGCGCCTTCACGCGCATCGCTACGGACAGTCGCAGCCAGTGCCTGCTGCCGCTGTCACTAGCCGCCAGCGCGAGGACACGCCCACCGCACGCTCGCCGGTCCGGCGCGCTGACGTCACGGGCCGCCGCCCTTCCGACGCCGACCGACCCCCGCCAAAGCTGCCGCACTGTCATCACGCAGTGCACGAACTTAAAACACACGCGCACCACCGAACGATCGCCGCGTTTTCGCAGCTACGGAGTTCCGCTCTCCAAGGGGGGATCTGTGTGGCGGCAGCACTGTCCAACGCACGAAGGGCTGAACTACGGCACTGCCGACACAAGTAGGGGCAGCTGTACCGTTATGCGGAATTTCGGCAACGGTGCGTCACACACCGGACCGCACGGGAACAAAGCTGCCACCAGTGCGAGCTAGTCGACGCGACGCGACACAAGTCTCCCCAGTTCTTCCGCCGCGGACCACGTGCGTCGAGTCAACGTGACTCCGCCGTAAATGCGTACGCGCGGTCGTAAACGCAGTCGCCGTTAAATTGTCTTTCGCTTCTTCGCGGACGTTACGGCGCCTCCGGTCGCGCCAAGAGCAGAACATTCTGTGACGCGGCCTTTTGTCTCGCTCGGTCCACGCGGTCGCGCCACGGCTCGTCACTGGAGTGTACACCCTCCGGGATCGGTGACCGAGCCGTGCCGCCAGTGCAACGCGCCTATGTAGACGGACATTAGCGAAGTATATTATTTGTCATTTATTGTAACGGCAGGAAAAATAAATGTGTCCTGTCCAGAAACCGCTTTAGTCATTTATTGCCACAAAGCCTCTCCCATGAGCATAGTGCGTGGGGGCGGCGATGAATGCCGGTTCACTGCACATGAGCGACTGTAAGCGGGGATACAACACGTTCTCGCTACAATTTCCTGAATACCACAGGCTTCCAAGTCCTTCCTAAAGACCCAACTAAACTGTTCGAAGAGGATATTAAATATGCAATCAATTCATGCAAAATCATTTTCTCTGAATTTGAAGCAAAATTATTAACCAATATGAACCCAGTGCCTCCTAGAATATATGGGCTTCCTAAACTGCATAAACAAGATATTCCTATTCGTCCAGTTGTATTATCATTCACTGCTCCATCTTACGAACTAGCCACTAAACTGGATGTCCTAATTAAGAGCAAGACTAAATTTAAACCAGAACACCGTATTTCAAACTCTGTGGACCTAGTAAACAAGTTAAAAGGTATACCTGTCTCACCCAGTAATAAATTAGTATCCTTTAATGTCAGCAATTTGTTTTCTAACATACCAGTAGTAGACTGCATTGATATTCTGAGAGAGCTGATGCACAAGTCTGATGTCAATCCTGTAGAATTGAATGACTTGAGACTGGCCACACAGACATGCCTCACACAGAACTATTTCCAGTTCCAAGGGACTCTTTGTAAAAAAATTAGATGGCTTAGCTATGGGTCCCCTCTTAGTCCATTGTTGGCTGAAATATTTATGGACCATTTTGAACAAAATTTTCTAAAAACAGAACCTTTGAGTGTAAACATCAAATATTGGTTTAGATATGTAGATGATGTCCTGTGTATGGTGACTGGTACTACAAGACAACTCAACACATTCTTGAAAAACCTAAACAGTCAACATAAAAATATCCAGTTCACTATGAAGATTGGCAACAAATCCATAAACTTCTTATATGTCACCATTGACATCAGTACACAAACACATTGTTTCAAAATTTACAGAAAAACAACAACTACAGACACAGTAATACCTTCTTGCTCACAACACCCCATAGCTCACAAACATGCAGGTTTTCACTCAATGGTACACCGTCTCATATCTATCCCCATGCCCAGAGATGATTTTAAAGCAGGGTTGGATACAATAAAATTTATTGCCACAGCCAATGGCTACAATCCAGTTCTTATTGACCACATCTTGCACAGGAAACAAAAACGAAAAATTATACCCCTCCTCTATGTCCCACCTGCTTCCCCATCCACTGTCTGTAAGAAATGGTGTACATTACCATTTCTAGGTCAGGTATCACAGATTGTAGCCAAAGCACTGAAATCCTGCAAGTATAGGGTTTCCTAGCAAAGACAAGATCCAGTTATTAGCCAAAAGTGGGGTATACAAAATCACCTGTTCTGATGTGACAAATTTTAAATTGGTCAGTTAGGCAGAGACATATCAACTAGGATGGCTTAACATGAACGCAGCTGGAGATTGCAGAATTCAGACTCTGCATTTGCTGAGCATGTACTGAGTGAGGGTCGCAACTACCAGCCAGTGTCCCATGTACTTCACTTAGCAAACAAAGGCCATAACCTCAACCTGCTCGAAGCCCTGGAAATTAACAAACATCTTCTTCACAGTCCAGATCTCATCCTAAATGACCAGACACAGCTCAACACTTCCCCTCTCCTAAACTTCATATATTCATCTTTGTTGTTCATTACTTCCCACACTTTCTCTTCCTACATATTCCCATTCTCCTGTATTCATTAGGTTGTTTGTTTCTACAGATATGCTTCTTAGTGACTTTGTGAAGAAAATTGTTGATGATTGTGCTAATGTTAAAGAGAGGAGGGACTTACAAATTTTAAGTTAAAAAATACTGAGAATGTAGCTGTAATTACATTATTATCGATAAAAATGGAGATCCCATGTTTTAAATTTTAAAATGTTTAGGTCATGGGATTGAGAGAACCTACATTTTTCTCTCTCTTCAAAGTCCTATGCTGAGAGAAATATACGGAATTTCAGTTTGTTATAGAACTAACTTGATCTAGAAGCTGCTAAAATAAATGAGGTTTTAGGTGTGTGTTTGAGAGGGGGGGGGGGGTGATAATTCGTGTAGTTGACTAACACCCAACATGGTATGCTTTAAATTTATGATGAACCTCACAGATAAGAAGATGGAGGTGAAGCTTGTGGTGGTTAGTGTTCAATACATGGTGTTACAAGTCTCTTATGCAAACAGAACAATACGTAATTCATTACATGTCTTCACAAAGTGTATACTGCCATACCTAAATCTCACTGTGCAAAACCAAGAGACTTGTTGTTGCTTACACATCATTAGTGCATTTTACGAGGAGGTTATTCTGTGCTGGGTGGTTCCTGTAACAGATAACAGCCACAATTGTGCTCTTCTATAACTATCTCGGTTGATCTGTGGAGTGAGAAGTTTTGAAGAGGTTTGGATGTTCATGAAATGATGTTTCTTGTGTGTTTAGATACTTGGAGCAGAGGGTGGAGGGGTTTGAAGAAGGAAAAAGAGACATAGAGACAGATATTTGTTATATTTCATAAAACTGTGTTGGTCAATAAATTTAATCCATTAAGCTGTAAGACGTGAATATTTATTGCATGCATTTTTAAGTGTTAGCATATAGGAATATTTTTTCTGTTACATTCATAATAATGGCGTTTCATCTCTCTTAAAAGTCAGCCCCCAGTAGCTGAATGGTCAGCGCGACAAACTGTCAATCCTAAGGGCCCGGGTTCGATTCCTTGTTGGGTCGGAGATTTTCTCCACTCAGGGACTGGGTGTTGTGTTGTCCTAATCATCATCATTTCATCCCCATCGATGCGCAAGTCGCCGAAGTGGTGTCAAATCGAAAGATTTGCACCAGGCGGGCGGTCTACCCGATGGGAGGCCCTCTTCACACGCCACTATTATTATCTCTCTTAAACAAAAATATGCGAAATTTCTGGTGATAAGTGTTCAACACATGATGTTCTAAGTAACCTGTGCAACAGTATAAGTATGTAATTCATTACAGCTCTTAGTAAAGCATTTGCTACCATATATAAATTTCATAGTTCAATGCCAACAGACTGATGCTGCTGATACATCACCAACACAGGAGGAAGTTAAGTCCGTTATGGGTTACGTCTGCAACAGACTATGGACCTATCTGTGCACTTCTTCAGGTATCTTGGTTGATGAGTGAGGAGATTTAGTTCCTAACGAAATGAAATTTATTGCAACTGCTCACGTTTCATGGAGGGGATATATGCAAAGAGAAGGTGAGAAATAGAGACAGATTTTATTTCATAAAATTATTTTAGCTCATAAAGCATCTCCTTCATGCTGTAAGATGTGAATATTTATGATTTATAGCACACGTTTTCTTATAGGCTATGGGGTACAGCCTTTGTCTAAACAGATGAGTACTGCTTGACCTCTCCTTTTCTCTCAATTCTCTGTATTACTGTTTGTACGATATTACAATGCCTGTGTTGTTCAGAAATACGATACAGAGATCCTCTAGACATGTACGCATGTCCTTAGGAACAGGCACTGCAGCGACTAAAGCAGTTGTGAAATACATGAAATTCATTCACAGTTGCAAATGTGGGCAACCGTCAGCTGCATACCCGAATGACAACAGGGAAAATTTGTGGCACACCTCGGCTCGAAGCAGGATTTCCCGCTTATTCCAAGCAGTCGCCTGACCATTAGGCTATGCAAGCACGAGTCACGGTCAAACCCAAACCTCCATATGTCGTCAACCATGTGTCTACAATCTGCACTCGAATATCCGTTATGTATATTCCCACAGAGAAGAGGCATTTTTAATTTAAAGTTGCTTGCCCTGTTTCAGCCAGTGTTGCTTACAAGTACAATAGAAAGTGCGGGCTCGTGGCCATCATCTTCTTGAATGTCCTGCTCGCTCTGATTACGCGCATAAATTATGCCAGAATGTGCCTCGTCTCTGTCACGTACCACTGTAAATCGTTGTAACGTTACTAGTAACCGTTTGGCACAAATCTCTCCTGTAATTGGAATTTTGCGCTCAAGTAACTTATTTCTGTGCTGTAGGAAACCAGATTTTTTTCTGTTTTCGTTATTGCCGTTTCAAGTTCATTTTTATTTCCAAGAATTTTGTGATTAATATCCCGTAGGCCTTCGATCTTGAGAAATAAGTAAATATGAAAGAAAACATGAAGCGTCTAAGCAATTCTGTAAGGTGAGCTTTGAATACAGAATAAGGTAATATGTTAGTTTCCTTTTTTCATATTTTTTGGTAATACATGATAAACGAATGATAATGGTTTATTCTATGACTACTACTGTGGTCATCAATTCGTTGTATTCTTTATTGGATTACATTATTTGTTACTTATCTACCTAAATGTGACTATGTGATATATAATGGTTACGATGTTTGATAAAGATGTTTGATGGTTTTTCATACTTGTATACATTTATAATGATGTTTTCCTTTTACTTAAATGCTCTGTTCAACTGTGCTTAGTCTAGTTTCATTAGAGTATTAGGTTTTACCGCAACAGGATTTGATAACATTTTCACAATGAGGTGCAACTTCTCTTTGTGCTACCATTGGACTGAAATAATTCTCGTTTTTCATTTCCAGGGATCTAATTATATGTTGGTTATGTAGTGGCAGCTATTAAGGTCAAGATGTTTGGCGAGACATGCTCGTATATACTTGTTTCTCAGTTTCTGTGAACGCTCAGTGAGATTTTCTACTTTCATCTTAACGTATCATGGACTAAACATCGGATAAAAAAATCTTAAAATTCGGCTAATTTTTAAAAGTACTGTACCTCCTGGACAGTGCAAAGTATTCTGAGCATTTTACGTCTGTTGCGTGGGTCCCTTATTAGTTTTGATTAATGTTAATTCCCACTCTTAAAATACAAACTGCTTAATATTCTTATTCATTGGTGTTGACATAGTGTATTTATTTGCCTTTCTATTACGAATCTCATTATGATCATCCAGGTGTCTGAGATATTGTACCTTTTCAGCAGCTCACTTTAGAATTCACTTTAGAATATCATATCACTTAACCCAGATATTGTAAAGGCGAGCAATCCATTTTGTAATGCTCATACGTTTTTATATTTCTGTTATTGCAAAGTGAAGTAAACTGAGTCTGACCAAACTCAGTTACACTTTAAATAGAAGTTACTTACAGGATCCCTTCAGCTATGTCTCATATGTCTTTTCGAAAGTGTGAATGATGAGCAACTCTAGATGTCAGTCGTCGAAACAGTGATGCCCTACAGTTAATTTTTATCCTTTCGTTTCTCATTAAGTTTCATCTTCTGTGCCCAATTGTTGTAGCGAGAGAAATATGCCGCTACATGAGTTCTGTTGTGGGTGTATCAAAGCTCAAGGACAGCACTGAGACCTAGAAAAGTTACAGCATAGGTCAGTATTTATTCAATAACTAAACAGAATGGATAGGGAGAACGCCTCCCATACCTACCTGCACATACTTGTGAGTTCTTCTTTTGTAATTTGATTCTGCTAAAGGGAAGATGTCTTACGCGAAGGGTTTTCAGCTTAGCTAGTAGCACAGGCCACAAACTCCTCACTGTGACTATGTAATTACCGCAGCAAGTTAAGAAAAGTCGATGTCATTTGTTTCACAAAGATTCATTTTAATTTTTTTTATGCTTTTGTTATTATAATACATGTTTAGTGGGCTAATGACATAAAGTGAAGAATTTCACTGACGCAAAGCATGTACTGTAGAATACCCAACCCACTGACAACTGAACAACGCTGTTCCCCACAGGCCCACGTGCAGCTCTTGTCACAGGAACTGCTCTGTTGTGGAAGTGTGCCACTTCAGAAATAATTTTCAGTAAAATAAGTTATTATATCGAATGTGGATTTCTCTGCCGCAGTACCAGCTATATTGGCGTGACTCAAAAGTTGTACAAGGGCTGAGCCACTCCTTTCCTGGCAAGAGTGAAAGGTAGGTAATAAAATTTACTAGAATGAACAGTGAGCGGTGTGCCACCATCATATCAATTGTGAGAGCTGCGGTTTGTCCATACCTGGTTTAGGCCATCTGCAACAGTTGCTTTCGTGTTTTGTCTCTGTTACGGAGCAGAAGACACAACCTTGATGTTCTTGAGATGGGGAACTCCACCTTATGAAGCGTCCAAATGTAACCTATGTTAGTGCTATAATCACAGACTGTAGTGATAACTCCCAACTGCCTTTGACACAGAATTCTTTGACTGTAATTATGTCTCAGTGGACCTCGTGACAAACATTAGTTCTATTCTACCCTCAAGGCACATGGCAGGCTTTACTTTGCAGAAACTCGTATAGTCCCACGAACACAGGTGACAGGATTTCGTACTGAGGTTTGATGAGTCTTTCCTAAGGATATAATGTTTCATTGTTAATATCACAATGCTGAAAGCCTTCTACCTTGGTGCCTCTTCCACAAATGATACATATTTGTTCCCCAGAAGTTATTATTTTAGACGAAACTTTAATTTTGCCTGAAGAGAAAACGGTTACTGGTAGTAGTGGGAAAAGACAATGGATTTTTAACAATTTGAACTATAACAATATATGTTAAAATCAGGTGATCATACGCTACAAAAAGAAGCTTAAATTCAAGAACCACTGCAGTGGGATACTCATGTGCCCGGTGCACATATTTTTACATGAAATGACTACATCAGATACCTCTCTCATGAGCCATGAACTGTAACCAAAGACATAAAACTACACAGATGTACAACTTTACTGCTCCACCTTGCAGAAATTTATACGAATAATAGATGAGTGGCCTACGTAAGTAGCCTATGTAGTGCACAGAATTATCTCACCCCTTACAAATGAAACACAATTAATTAATGAAATAATTAATTTAACCTTGTTAAATTGACAACTACCTCATTAACATCAATAAAGGGAGAATTTTAATAACAGGAACAACAGTTATACACAAAACATAAATGAGTAACATGCTTCAGAAATTACTTTTCTACTTTTACATTTTAATGTGGGACCGTTTATTTATCTTCGAGTGGCACTTGTATCAACTTCCAGTAAACTTAGTTCAATCAAGTAATTCCAAACGAAGCAAACTCCAGTTCTGCAAAGGACTCAGTGTACGACGGTAAGTCAAATTTATCCAAATCTTCCTAAAAATAACACTTTCGGGGTAGTCTGTGAAATCATACTTACCGTTGGTATTACTATGGTGGCATGCAATTCACTTGATCTTTATCGCAACTGAAGTGAGACGGCAGTGGCAGCGTAAAATCCATTAGCAACATGCGCAAACGAAGAACAAGGACCAGTGATACGTTTATTTGGTCATAAGGAGTGAAAGGGGCTAAAATCCTTGGTAGACTATTAGCACAGTACAGGGACATTATACTGCCAAGGTCAAGTGCTTTCAAGTGGGTCGAGAATTCAAATGTGGCTGGACAAAACTGACTCACAAACAGGAAGCAGGGCGCCTGTCAACGTCCACAGCGACCGACAAAATGGAGCAAGCTCAGTTGACGGCTTTGACGAATGGGCGGATTACTATCGACGGCGTAGCGCCTACACTGAACATCAGTCAAGGTTCTGCTGATACCATCATCCGTTATGAACTTGGCTTCCATAAAATTTGTTTGTCATGGACGCCGTGACAACTCACTGAAGAACACAAACTTAGGCGTCTTGAGGTCAGCCAATAAGTACTCGACCATTACAACAGAGAAGGCGAGCCATTTTTGGAAATAATAGTGATGTGTGATGAAACGTGGGCTCATCAGTATGAGCCAGAATCAAAACACCAGAGTGTGGAGTGGAAGCACCCAGAATCACCAGTGAAGAAAAAATTCTAGTCTGCAACATCAGCAAGAAAGGTTATGCAAACCGTGTTTTTCGATGCAAAAGGAATATTACATGGAGAAGGGGAAAACCATCAACATAGTCTATTGTTGTGCATTGTTGACTAAGAAACTTAATCCAGCAATTTGCAATAAAGGATGAGGTCTTTTGTCATGGTACGTTTTACCGTTACGTAGTAGGCCTAATGCCCATCCTCACATGACTCGCCTCATCCTTGACACAATCCAGAAACTGTGTTTCGAGCCGCTGGAACATCCACCTAACAATCAAGATCATTCTCCATCAGACTTTTATTCGTTTGGGCCGCTGATAGACGCTTTGCGAGGTCACCGATTTTCCTGGGACACACAGGTGCCAGAAGTGTCGCATCAGTGGCTTCACAACCAACCGCAAACCAGTGGCTTCTCAACCATCACAAACCTTTTCGGCAGACATACACAAGATTGTGGACGGCTGGACCAAGCGCATTTTGCAGAAAGAAGACTATATTGAAAAATAATGTGTAAATCAAATTCTATTTTTCAAGTAAATGGAATGGCTCATTAAAAGTCCGAATAATTTTTGACTTACCCTCATGAAACTGTATCCTCGTCATTTATGTTGCAATCTGGACTCCAGTGAGCAACTATGTTGGTCTAACCATGTATTGACTCATGCTTTAAAATTAAACAGGACCATTAAGACAGAACTGCCAGTTGCTCTGAACTCATTTATGGAACAATTACGTCAGCTATTATCGTCTGCTGGAAAATTTTCGTTAGTACTTCTAGGTTGGTTACATGACAGAAACATTGGCTTTACTACAACGGTGTGTGTGTGTGTGTTTGTGTGTGTGTTTATGAAATAAACAAGTGTGAAATTACTGGTGTTTTTTTTTAATTAATAGCTTGACATTCAGTTACTGTATAATTCCCACACAGTGGACAATGTACTTCCTGTAGCGTATCGACTGTATTCGGTAAAAAAAATACGTCAGAGATGCAACAGAGACAGACGCAGGTGGGCGAGAGCATTATTCATTGCAAAGCAACACTCGGCCAAGTGGCGTTGTGAAGCAGAGCCATCTGGGCGCGGTATAGCAACCATCGGTTGTGAAAATATACTTGACCTCTTAGCAACAAATAATGCTGAGTTAATAACGAGGATAAAAACGGAGACAGGGATCAGCAAACACAGGGTTGTCATAGCAAGACTGAATATGGTTACCCCCAAGGGCAGCAATTACGAGATATATGCCAAATAAATTAACAAACGACGGAGCAGATCCTCCTTGGTATACAAATCGTGTCGTAACACTATTGCAGAAACAACGCAACAAACATGCCAAATTTAAACAGACACAAAATCCCCATTATTGGCGATCTTTTACAGAAGCTCGGAAGTTAGCGCGGACTTCAATGCGAGATATTCATAACGGTTTCCACAACGAAACATTGTCTCGAAACCTGCCAGAAAATCCAAAGAGTTTCTGGTCGTACGTGAAGTATGTTGGCGGAAAGAAACAATCAATGCCTTCTCTGCATGATAGCAATGGAGATACTATCGAAGACAGTGCAGCAAAAACAGCCTTCCGAAATGCGTTCACGTAAGGAGAGGAAGTACATATTACAGAATTCGAATCAAGAACAGCTGCCAAAACGAGTAATGTAGAAGTAAATATCCTCGCAGTTGTGAAGCAACTTAAATCACTTAATAAAAGCAAGTCCAGACTGTATACCAATTAGGTTCCTTTCAGAGTATTCTGATGCATTAGCTCCATACTTAACAGTCATATACAACCATTTGCTCGACGGAAGATTCGTACCCAAAGACTGCAAAGTTGCACAGGTCACAGCAATATTTAAGAATTGTAGTAAGAGTAAGCCACTAAATTACATGCCCATATCATTAACATCGATATGCAGTAGCATTCTGTAAGATACGATATCTGAATGGTGCGAAAATTGGCAGTTAGCCCTAAATAACGGAACGTGTGAAGTCATCCACATTAGTGCTAAAAGGAATTCGTTAAACTTCAGTTACACGATAAATCAGTTAAATCTAAAGGAATACATAGAAAATGTGGGGAAGGCGAGCCAAAGGCTGCGCTTTATTGGTAGGACACTTACAAAATGTAACAGATCTATTAAGGAGACTGCTTACACTACGCTTGTCCGTCCTCTTTTAGAAAATAACCGCGCCGTGTGGGATCCTTACCAGATAGGACTGACAGATTACATCGAAAGAATTCAAAGAAGGGCAGCACGTTTTGTATTATCGCGAAATATGGGAGAGAGTGTCACTGAAATGATACAGAATTTAGCCTGGACACCATTAAAGAAAGGCGTTTTTCGTTGCGACGGAATCTTCTCACGAAATTCCAATCACCAACTTCCTCCTCTGAATGCGAAAATATTTTTTTGACACCGACCTACAGAGGTAGAAACGATCACCAAGATAAAATAAGGGAAACCAGAGCTTGTATGGAAAGAAATAGATGTTCATTCTTTCCACGCGCTATAAGAGATTGGAATAATAGAAAATTGTGAAGGTGGTTCGATGAACCCTCGGCTAGGCACTTAAATGTGATTCGCACAGTATCCACGTAGATATGGATGTAGATGCAGAATCCTTTCCTCACTTCCAACTAAGGAAGAGTCTAGAGCACGTGCCTTAAGCGTCGAATTTCTCAGCCATTCCCATTCACGTACTAAATGATTCTCGTCTCAGTATCATAGCCTAAACCACGACCCTGTGACACCCATAGCGACATCTCAGAGTGCAGTATGGGGTCCGCTGTTCCACCACGAGACAGGGCAGCCTGCCATGAGTCACAAGGGAGGCGCTCGGGTCGCTGCCAGAGATGTGACTGACAGCAGCATTCGAGTGACGCCATGCTAGGCCTCGCTCTCTGCGTATTCAGAAGTAATGGACGTCAATTTTTTACACGAGAGGCAACTGGAGGCCTCCACCAAGCTGCTCCTGATGTACTACGGCCGAGGGCCAGAAGAAAGAAATTAATTGAAAAAAACCTACTGTCGTACTGATGTCTCATTTCAACTTGCACGGGAGACAATGTAAGGGTCTTTAAACACTGGTGTCAGAACACTGATGTCACTTTCTCAGATCAGAGTATGAACCTGCAATCTTTGGTACAGTGATTCAAAAAAAATTATTTTACTTTGGTCACGGAGAAGAATTTTGATGGTCATGCATTTTGTAAAGTAGATATTATTGCAAGTAGGGTTTAATTGCTGCTTTTTTCCCGCATGGCACCAAGGATGTGCAGGCCTTTGTGGGAGACTTTCGAAATATGGCTCAGATGGAAGTTTGGTCTGATCAGGAATTATTGAGTGTTGCAAAACTGAGACTAATAGGGGCAGCATAAACTTATGTAGGGTATACAGAAGCAGTTAAGAGAGCCTCAACATTCGAAGGATTTAAAGAAGGGTCAATTCAAAGACATACAGAACGAAATAGTGTCAGATACTATAGAGAACAATTAGGGCTGATAACTAAGAAGAATATGGAAACCGTGGAACAATTTGCATATGGGCTAAGGAAAATTAATGGATGTACCTATGAATTGCGATAGAAAGTGAAATTATTTTCCAAGAAACTAAGCACAGAGTGCTCAATGCTTTTTTTAAGAAAGTTGCATGCAGAAATATCAAGACATGTGTGGGCTGGGGTCAGACGGATTTGCACACAGCAGTTCAGCTAGCTATAGAATGTGAAGAGAACGACTTGTTGATTGGAATGTTCAGGAAACAGACAGTGTTGGCAGCTAATATAAAATGTTTCAGGTGTGGGCAAATGGGGCATGTAAGGAGGCAGTGTCACCAGCTATGACCAGATGATGTGAATAAAGTAAGAGAAGTAGAGGATCAGGCAGGAATAGCGCCAGGCCCACCTACGATCCATCCCAGTAAGATTGGATGACAGGTCGCAGGAAATTGATGGACACAGGGACGCGATCTGGTGAAATGTAAGCAACACAGTACAGACTGAGTGGAAAGAGGGGAGAAGAAGTGACAGTATTAGAATCGGTGGACACAGACTTCTGCCTGGATACAGTTCAGTTAAATAATGTGTAGAGATTGTGCTACACCTGAGTAAGGGCTATGATAGGATCCTGGCATTTGATTTCTTATATCAGTATTTTTAGATAGGAGAAGCCATAGACAGCGTAGCGATGTCGCGACGGAATTCTGTCATCAAAGACAAACCGACTAAACTAAAGCTTGATTCAGACGATTGTTTACCTAAGGGTATTGCGAAACCGCTTTGGGTGAGTACTGAATCTAGCTTGCCAGAAGGACTTTTGTGAGTGGTGGAACCCTTAGAAAAATGAAGTATTAGGTCAGGTGTGCTGCTTAGTTAAAAGAGGTATTGTATACATTCAAAAAATAAGGCATGAAGAGAAGTATCTGTACTACGGTATATTGATAATTTTCACTTATGGACCGTCTGACAGCAACTGAATAA
Source organism: Schistocerca piceifrons (assembly GCF_021461385.2). Taxonomy (NCBI): domain Eukaryota; kingdom Metazoa; phylum Arthropoda; class Insecta; order Orthoptera; family Acrididae; genus Schistocerca; species Schistocerca piceifrons. The sequence continues at coordinate 153,323,142 of NC_060148.1, forward strand.
AACACAATTTTAGTGCCATACGCGTTTCGCCTTTATTTTCTGCAAGGCATCATCAGTGGCCTGGAATATGTACATATGTTAGCTATTTTATTTACATTTTTGTCACTGTGCCTATAGGTTATAAACAGTTCTGGTGGTTGGTATTTCCTATTCAGTAGTAATGTTTTGAACTGTACTTACAGGTTGCGTCGACAGTTTCTTACATATTACGCTCCTGTTGCATTTTTGGTGTTGTTCTTCTTCCTATAAGCGCCCATTTCCTGTTTTTTCCACATTCCACAGCACTATGCACTGAACGCTTGTTTTAATGCAATGTTTTGGTTTCTGTTGCCAACTGTCAAATGTTTTTGCCAAAGATCGAATATTACTGCCAAACTTATGAGTGTAACTATTGAAGTATCTGTGGTCTGTTCGTGTATGCATTTGTGTGTGTGTTTGTGTGTGTGTGTGTGTGTGTGTGTGAGTGTTTTTGGTGTGGTATTAATTTAATTTAATTTAATTTTATTGTATTTATTTATTTATTTTTGTTTTTGTCCTGTGTATGTGTGTTTTGGTGTGATATGTATTTTTTTGTGCTGTGTGTGTGTGTGTCTGTCTGTATTTTGGTATTATATATATATTTTTTTATGTTATCATTTCCTTTATTAAGTGTAGTAGGGAGCCTGTGCTGATGTGTGTTTGTTCATTTATCACATGTTTGTTTTCTGCTATGGCTTTCTGGATGTGGAAGTTTTCTTGCATTTGTATAAGATGTTTGTCATGGTTGCTTATTCTCATTATTTTCATTTCTTGTTCCATGTTTGTAGGATGATGGTTATAGTGTTTTAAATGCTCTGCAAATGTGGAATGGTTTGTTTCATACTTCCAACATCTGATATGTTCTTTGTATCTTGTTTCAAAATTCCTGCATGTCATGCCTATGTATACTGCATCACAACTTTGACATTCAAGTTTATATATTCCTGATTGTTGGAATTTGTCCCTCTTGGTAGCTGGCTGGCTTATGTGTGATTGAAGGGTTTGCCCAGGCTTATATGCTATTTTGAAGCCCTGTCTCTTTAGGATGTTTGCAACTCTGTGTGTTAGTTTATGTGTGTAGGTCATGGTGTACCATCTAGTTCTTTTCTGTGTGGTGTTGTCATTGTGTGTGTTTGTTGAGTGTGTTTGTAAGTTTTCAGCTTATGAGTTCTTTTGTATTGTGGAAATGTTGTGTTTGACGGTCCATAAGTGAAAATTATCAATATACTGTAGTATTACGCGCAACTGAGGAGGACAGGACCACAAAAGTTGAAGAAGTATCTGTTTCTATAGATAATTTTAGCGCAGAGGACATAGGATTAACAAAGAGGTTGCTAATCGCTAGTATGGAGCAAGAAGAATGGGATATGAGGGGTGTCATTGAAACTGCATAATGAAGCACCTAAAGAGCAGCTATGCAGAATAAATGGAAAAATTTCTTTTGGAATTAAAGGATTTATTTTTTCCAAAAGAATCATTAGCACTTATGCATATTACACACCACTGCATACCAATTGGAAATAAATCACCTTTCTAGCGCAAATCATTCAGAATACCAAGGTACTTGCAGCCAGTTTTGGAGGAATTTATCCATCAACAGCTGAAAGATGGAATAATTGAAGAAATTAATAGTCCATGGGGGTCAGGAACAGTCGTCATGTCAAAAAAATCATTCAATGGGTGGCAGAAACACAGGTTCTCCTTTGATTACAGACACCTAAATGCGAAAACTATAATAGATGTCTACCCGTTACCAATTATTACAGAACCTTGGATCACTTAGCGTAATGCAAATTTTTTCAACAATGTATTTGAAGAGCGATTTTCACCAGATAGAAGCTTCACGCCTGGATCGACATAAATGAGCTTATTCAGCATAGTGTGGACAGTACCAACTCAGAAGAATACCATACGGATTAAAAAATGCACCTGCAGCATTTCAGAGGTTGTTGGACCGAGTACTCAGAGGTTTGAAACCATGGCAGTTGTTAGTGTATCTTTATGACACAATCGTCTATGGGAGTAATATGGGACAGCATATGCAGCAATTAAAGGAAGTTTTCCTAAGGTTAAATTTAGCATACTTAACACTGAGTACAGCAAAGCGCAACTTTGTGATGGAACAGATAGCATACTTATGTCACATCATAAGTAAAAACGATTTTACAGCATACCCAACATTAGAGCTGTATGTGAATTTTCTGTACCAAAATCTGTAAAGGAGCTGTAATCGTTCTTGGCACTAGCAAACTATTACCGGTGGTTCAGAAAAGGGTTTGTGGATACTACCATACCATTGACACAGTTCAGTTGTTGAAAACGGGTACTAAATTTTTGTGGTCAGAAGAGTGCCATCATGCTTTGGATGAGTTAAAAGAAGCTTTAACATCGAGTCCGACATTGGTATTTCCGGATTTTAATAGAGAATTTCTTTTATCATGTGATGCATGAAACCATACACTAGACTGTGTATTGTAAAAGAGGTAGAAGTCGTTTAGACATTTGGTTAGATTAGAACTTATTCCATAGATCATGAATACGACACTTCGTAATGATGTGAAACGTATCAGGTTAATAAAAGGTGTCTATCCAAGATGTTAAATTACACAAAATATTACATGACACATAATTTTTTTTTTTTGGGTAGGGGGTGGGAAAATTACTGACTTAGTATATCCAAAAATTCATCTAATGAGTAGAAGGAGTTACCATTAAGAAATTCTTTTAATTTCCTTTTAAATGCTATATGGCTATCTGTCAGAGTTTGATGCTATTAGGTAGGTGACCAAAGACTTTTGTGGCAGCATAATTTATCACCTCCTGAGCCAAAGTTAGATTTAACCTTGAGTAGTGAAGATGATCCTTTCTCCTAGTTTTGTAGCCATGTACACTGCTATTACTTTTGAATTCGTTCAGATTGTTAATAACAAATTTCGTAAGTAATGTATATATTGTGAGGCTACTGTGAGGATCCCTAACTCTTTAAATAAGTGTCTGCAGGATGATCTTGGATGAACTCCAGAACTTATTCTGATTACACGCTTTTGTGCAATGAACACTCTTTTACTCACTGATGAGTTACCCCAGAATATGATGCCATACGAAAGCAGAGAATGAAAATAGGCGTGGTAAGCTAATTTACTGAGATGCATATTGCCAAAATTTGCAGTGATCCTAATAGCATAAGTGGCTGAGCTCAAACGTCTCAGCAGAGCTTCAGTGTGTTTTTTCCAGTTCAACCGCTCATCAATGCATATACCTAGAAATTTTGAATATTCTACCTTAGCTACCGATTTCTGATCGAAGTCTATATTTATTAATGGTATCTTTCCATTTACTGTGTGGAATTATATATACCATGTTTTGTCAAATTTTAATAAGAGCCCATTTGCAGAGAACCACTTAATGATTTTCTGAAAATCATTGTTTACAATTTCATCAGTTAATTCTTGTCTGTTGGGGGTGATAGCTATACTTGTATCATCAACAAAAAGTACCAGCTTTGCATCTTCGTGAATATAGAATGGCAAGTCATTAATATATATTAAGAACAGCAGAGGACCCAAGACCGAACCTTGTGCCACCCCATTCTTGATTGTTCCCCAGTTTGGGATATCGCCAGTTTTTTGCATATTATGTGAACTGCTTATTTCAACTTTCTGCACTCTTCCAGTTAGGTATGATTTAAACCATTTGAGCGCTGTCCCATTCATACCACAGTACTTGAGCTCACCTTTGAGAGATCACAAAAAATCCGAATGGGTGACTTCAGCATTTAATATTTCATTAGTGAAAGTATATATAGCATTTTCCGTCGAAAAACCTTTCTGGAAACCAAACTGACATTTTGTTAAAACTTTATTTTTACAAAGCTGTGAAGCTACTGTACAATACATTATTTTTCCAAGAATTTTGGATAAGGCAGTCACAAGGGACAATGGGCGGTAGTTGTTTACATCAGATGTATCCCCTTTTTTATGCAGTGGTTTAACAATGGCATACTTCAGCCTATCTGGGAAAATACCCCGCTTCAGAGAGCTATTACATATGTGGCTAAGAATCCCACTTACCTCTTGGGAACAAGCTTTTATTATCCTGCTGGAAATGCCATCAATTCCATGTGAGCTTTTATTCTTGAGAGAGTTTATTATCTTATTAATTTCAGAAGGAGAGGTGGGTGGAATTTCAGTTGTATCAAATTGTGTGGGTAAGGCCTCTTCCTTTAACTGTCTTGCTTCTTCTAATAAACATTTAGATCCCATTTTCTCTACAACATTTAAAAAACAATTATTCAAAAGGTTTTCGAATTCCGGTTTGTTGTTTGTCAAGTTTCCATTCGCTTTGATGTTAATGCCATAATCTTGTACTCTTGGTTGCCCTGTCTCTCTTGCAATAATATTCCAAATTGTTTTGATTTTGCTATCAGAGGTATTAAGCTCAGATATGATGCACATACTTCTGGACTTTGTAATAGCCTTTCTTAATGTAGCACAGTAGTTCTTATAATTTTGGCTGTTTCTGTTTCATTACTCTTTCTTGTTGTTAGTTACAGTTCCCTTTTGTGCTTATGAGATATTTTTATTCCTTTAGTAAGCCAAGGTTTTTTGCAAGGTTTCTTATAATTAGATTTAACTATTTTCTTGGGGAAACAGTTTTCAAATTATCTTACAAGTGTATCATGAAATTTATATTTTAAATTAGCATTGGGTTCCTTGTACACCTCATCCCTGTCTAACTGCTGAAGATCTTCCCTGAAATTTCTTATTGTTGAGTCATTAATTGTATGCACAACTTTGGAGGGTAGTTTTGAATTACTGAATGAAGCTACGTCATATACTGTAACTAGCTAGTAGCCTATGTATCAGGGCAACTAAATTCTCTGGAAAGAAATTATTCCACAACATAGAAAGACATGTTAAGATTTATTTAAGGAACAACACATTTCAAACGTTATCTGTACCGTAGGAAGGTTAGAGTTGTAACAGATTATGCGGCATTAAAATGGTTGTTGGGATTAAAGAATACTTCCAATAGGTTGTCACGTTGGGCAGTAAGACTAAGTGAAATTGATTTTTAAGTTATGCATAAATCTGGGAAGAATCACAGAAATATGGGCAGGTTAAGTAGAAAAGTAGCAGTATTACATGTTGGGGGTAATAAGCATAAGAATGACAAGCTGCACAAAAAGTAGATGAAGCATTAAGCAGTATTTTAAGCAGTCATAGTTTTGTATGGAGGATGGGTCGGTATATAAAGAAACCAAGTAGGGGCCGCAGGTGAAGCTAAGGAATAGTGTGCTACAACAAGCTCAAAATCACATATTAGTGGGTCATGGAGGTTGCAGATCTACCAACAGAAGAGTAGTGAAAAGGTATTGATAGAGGAACAGGCAGACAGACGTAAACCAGTATGCGTGGAACTGCATAAAGTGCACACAGAGAGCGGATTTGTGTCCAATGAGAGTACCATTGCAGGGTTACCTGAAACATAAGGCTTTTCTGGGAATTGATGTTTAGGTCCATTAAAAAAAAAAAAAAAAAAAAAAAAAAAAAAAAAAAAAAAAACACCTGCAGGGAATAAGTACATACAATCATAAATCATTTTTCATGATACTTAGAAATTGTCACAATGCCAAACTAACAGGCAGAAACAGTGGCACAAGCTCTTTTGAATAATTGGATACTGATTTTGTATTGCCTGAAACAATAACGATAGACCAGGGAACGAATTCCATGTCAGATCTATTCAAGAACTTGTGTACGTTATTGAATGTGAAGAAGTTAAGAATGAGCTCTCTCCATCGACAAGCCAATGGAAGAAGTGAAAGAGTGCACAGGACGATCAGGGACATGCTTGGATACTGCAATGGCTCACATCAAACCAACCAGAATGTCTATTTGAACTATATCATCTCCACCTTCGACTTAAAGCAGCATACAAATCCAGGATTATGGCTATATGAAATAGCAAATTCCTTATGAGACTCTCTAGTCTTCCCTTTCGTCACTTTCAATATGTCAAATGGTGATGTCGTTTTACGACCATATTGAAAGTTAAGAACGGGAAGACTAGAGAGCCTGTTAAGGAATTTGCCAGAGCGAGTAGGGAAATTTGGAATACAGAACAGAATGCAAATACATGAGCACTGGAGAAACAGGAAGAAGCAGTGTACCATACAGTAAGAATGCCACAGTATAAGGTTGATCAGTGGCGATGCTGCCAACTTTGTGTACGCCTAAGGGAAAGATAAAAAAAGTTTTTTGAGAAGTATGAGGGGCCATACCAAGTGGTAGACACTACGTCACCAGTAAATGTCAAGATTAAATTGTCGAGGAGACCGATAATTGTGCGTGTAGGGCGGTTGAAAGCTTTTCAAGGGAGTACGGAAGTAATTCCAGGGATAGGAATGTGAACCAGAAACGGAGAGTGAGGCGAAAGGTGTTAGAAGAGGAAGAAAGAAGTTGTGAAAGAAACAGTAATGAGGAACCCATATGGATTAAGGGCTAGGAAACAGACATTAATATTGTTTTTAGTTATGTTTACATTTAGTGCGTTTAGTGTAAGCTGCTGTGGGGCAGCAAAGAACTAAAGGGGGAGGGTAATAATAGGTACTCCTGCTGACAGGTGAGGTTTAGAGAAGGACGTATTGAATAACATACGACTACTACAACTCACCTGAGAAGTAAAGCGGCGAGCTGCAGATGAGGCACTTGATCAGAATACCAGGGAACTACAAACTGAAGTGGAAGTCTTAGATAGGGAAGTAGTAATGACAAAGTGGTTGCAGTTCGTGTATGTTAGTGTTTGTGAAGCACAAGGGAAAGTGAGGGAACAATAGGAGGCTATGTAGCAGGCTGTAAGGGATCAGTTAGGTGCAAATTCGCTGTCGGCAGAGTAGTATTTAAAGGGTCTAATTAAAGTACAGAAGGAATTACCACCGGAGTTTCTACTGCTTTCCTGACGACCGCAGACTGTGTGGTACTGGTGTGCAAGACTCGCACGTCTCTCGCGGTTGACTTACGTATTGTGCGCAGCCGATCTTCTTCTCAAGGCAGACGGATGCGTCGATCTTCACAATGCTTCTTCTCCGAATATTTCGTACTGGTTGCGGGAATTATACTGAACTACTTCTCTACTTTGGAAATGATCTCTTACTCTCAGAATACTTTCAAATTATCTTCGCAATATAACAAATACATAAGTTTCACATTCTTTTCCATTTCTCGCAGATTAACCCTGTCCGGAAAACATTGGTACTTAATATATAACACTACAGACTCTTTTGGTTTTAATAACCTCTTTTAAAACAGTTCTTGCTCCTAGTAAGTCAAACAACAGAGTATCTAGAGTCTCTAGATAAAAATATATTTCATTTGTTCCAAACAGTCACTACCGTTTCACTGTCAAAGAGTGTCCCTTGATTACTCCTGGGACCGGACATACGGCTTCCAAGGCGTACGCGGCCCCCACTTGTCAGGGCCGCTCGTCTGACACCGCTCCGGGCTTCTCGTGACAGCTGTCCTTCCTGCGCACACAAATACGTGTGGCGCAGTAAAAAGGCTCTCTCACCTTCGTCGTTAAAATACCGGGTGTTCGAAATGTTTCTAGAATTTATCCCGAAATTCTCGAAGCACTATATATCCCTCCCTTTAAATCGAATGCGCAACATTTTACACATATGCATTCTATATATAAATATTACACAAGATGATACCACAATTACAAACTGTGAACCTTTCAATCCAGGTTGGAGTTATCTCTGTTTTTTGTTCCTCTTCCAATCGTAAATTCCAGGTGCACATGATTCATGAACATTCTTTTGCTTTGTTCTTACTTCCCGTACTACTCTTTTTCCTAAGTATGTACTTAATTATAACTTATTGTAATCTGGAGAAACTCTGGGTAGAATAAAAGTGTTCCCTTCCTGGATATTTGTAAACCTGACATGGCTAGTGGAATAGAGAATTCATACTTACCACAATAATCTCTGTAAACGTGTGACTTCTGTCACGATACTGCCCCTTTTTCCCTTTTGGAACAGTACCGATATCTCACATGAGTTGATCCTAGGAGTACCCTTTCTACTTCCGTTTGGGGAGGTGCACCCCTTTTTAATTCCTAATCTATGGTACACGGGTCATCCCCATCTTGGTGCCCCTGCTGCACAGTATAGGTCGGCCTCTCTTGGGTCTGCCTATCTGCACCTTACGATCCAAGAAATGCTGGCTGCACCCTCTTTCTCCTTCCTGATTAGGCCTCCTGGTTCATTGCCCTAGCATACATCTTTATGTATACTATTCTTAAATATTTTCTGGTCAGATTACCAATCTACTTTACACCCATATTCCATTTTCTAATGCATCATCTTACACCCTAGAGTCCTCTTTCAATCCTCACTTTTACTATATAAATAGAGATCATGCACACACCTAGTAGGTGCTATGTTTATGTGTATTTACTAACTTTCCTCCAATGGCACATGTAAATATATGTTAGAGCTACAAAATTAACGATGCAGTACCATCACATATCAACAATATAATATGAGCATCGATTCAGATGGACATATATCTATATTTCTATACATCTCTTGACGGGTCTGCCATCGTTTTAGCTTTCTAATTCGTAATTTTCATGTTTGTATCTAAGTTTAATTTTGTGTGTATGTCGATATGTTTTCATGCAGCCTGGTTCTTCGGCCTACTTATTTTAAGTAAGTTGAAGGTAATAGGAAACCACAGAAACTAAGAAGGACTTCAGCAATAGAAGTGTATGCATATGGAAAGAGGGAAAGATGGACTGTACTCAGAAGATAAGTAAGAAAGGGTTGCTAAGATCGAAGAAGAGAAAGAAGATAGCCCTAAAGACAGGAAACCCTTCCCACCGCCCTTCCCCAGGATCCCCACTTCACCGATACTTAAGTGAGGAGCCGGAGAGTGTATGATGTTAAACATCACCTAAAGAATGGACATTCTCACCTTCACCTTTGAAGTCCCCGAAGAAAGATCTTAGCAACTCCTATGGAATAGCAAATGGTGAAGAATCAGTCACACTTGTCTGCGAGGGTTGTGTGAAAGGTGTGGTGTGTGTGTGTAGCGTTAACGTTGTGTACCTACACTAACAACCCCCTTTCAAAATTGGTACAGTCCCTCCCCATTCATATGCTACCTCACCAAAAGGTATAAAATACTCTATAAAAATAGAAAATTATACACTAAAGTCAAATAGTTGTTTTACCAGTTAGTCACTTCACATTATATCTTATACACACATAAGATACCCTGTTCACTTTATTCATCTACGTATCATACAGTACCATCATATTATATATTCTTCTAGAATGTTATTCTGTTAGTTTTACCTCATGCTTAGATGCTACTGTTTACTGTGGCTCCTTAAAGTAGTCATAACGGTGCGGTCACAATCAGTCACTTAAATACTAAAATGATAGGATAGTTTATGAGGTTATAAATAGATTACAGAATTGTCGAAGATTTGAAGGGAATTCAGTGTAAGAAAACTAATTGTGGAAGTAACACTGCACCCAACTCAAGAATCGATGGTCGTCACTCCCCCGTTAACACAGAATGTTAACGTTCGTGGGGAATACACCACTTTATATCTTTAACATTATATTTTCCTTTTTCTTCTCCAGTTGTATGACTCACTAAGAATAAGGTTTTTGGGTGGATTACCCATTGCACTCGGTAGGGCTCCACACACTTTTGAAAAAATTTATGCGTTTTTCTCTTCAAGGCAGAGCTCTGAAGATGTTGTTTTACTAAGACTAGATCACCTAACTTATATGGAGGTTCTATACCATTCTCGTTCCTCCCACCATGAACCATGGACCTTGCCATTGGTGGGGAGGCTTGCATGCCTACACCTACAAAGTTAACGTACTACTTGTCAGCACTACATCACTGAGAAAAACTTTAAATGCTTCGACTCTTTTAACTCATTCACTTAACTCACGTATCTACAGGCGTTTCTGCTCATTTCACATTCCTTTACCATATTTAGCTTTGACATGCTTTTATAGCAGCAGAATAAAATTCTATGGCTTCATGACAAATCTTGTATGGAAGCAGCACACTCTTTTCGATTCCTACCACTTGTAAGTTCATTACACCTTGATATCCTGATGAGATGACGAAAAACGTCTGATTCATCTAGAAACGAGCTCCTGCCATTCCTTTAGGTTCCCTTTATGATTAAGTTGCAGTAGCTGTAGTGTATGATGTCACCTCCTTTCCTGTTAATGTATTTCTGTTTTCCAGTTCATATTGTCATGTTCTGCGATCTGTTTTTATCACCTAATTTAACCAGTTAGGTCCCTCAACAGTCACAAGACTACAGTCCTAGCCATCATGAGTTTGGACAGTTAATCATGATTCCCTTCCTAGTTCACCTCCCACTCTCATTGCACCACCCATTATATTTTAATGCATTACAATTATAAATGTAACCAATACTATCAATTTTAATTTCGTTACAGATAACTGAAGCTGGTTTGGCCATTTTCCTAACAGCTAAGCCCTCTATTCTTTCTCATAGCTCACCAAGGAAGTTATCACTACTGGGTATGTCTACTGGCTCCCATTTTGACATCCTTGTCCTAAATCTAACATTTCCATATTCATGCCAGTTTACATAATCGACGCTTCGAAAATGTGGTTTCATTCTCATTAATTTTCAGAAAAGTGGTGATAGAAACTCACATTTATTTTCTCAACAATGTATATAATTAGCACACTACAATGAATCATTCACATTAGCCAACTGTTGACCTAATTCTGGAACATGCCAGGCTATAACGTCTTCTGTTCTTTCTAAAAGCATGCCAAAAACAACTGGCTGTGAATTCAGTCCCCTCAAAATTCTGCCCTGCTCAACATACTTCAACAGTATTTTTTCAAAAGAATAATGATCTTTTAAACTTTTGCAAAGTTTCAAGACAACTAGCACCTGTGAACACTCTATAAATACTGCCGATCAATCATCTTGATTGCGAAGTCGTCGAACCTTGGTACCCTGTTGCTATTGCCTCTACACGAGTGCTATCTCTGGCAGCATGCAAGCAGAAACGACCAGACAATGTGTACTACCAACTCTGTCTTTTCACAGATTTAATTCTCCTTCACTGCATTACAAACACTGTTCATCCTGTGAACAAACAGTTACAGTACCACTCCGCATTGCTATGCAAGTTTGGTTTAATAGAAGTGCAGCTGTGCTGAAAACAAATTTGGTACCCCTAATCAGACTGATGATGATCGCTGTGATAAAGCTCCCTAGCGAGCTTAGTTCTTTGTTACGCAATATCATGAAATCCTAGTATCCTGGCATGTGCAGCTCAATCACATTGAAGACAACTTTTGGTTACCAACTGACAAATCCATAATATAGCCGCTGTGCTAATACTGAAAAACGAAGAACTTAAAAACGCGATCCAGCGTGACTTAATAACTGCACACAGGGAACTGTGCAAACTGACTGCTACTTTGGAAGGGACCAAAGCCTTACAGATCTTGTTGTATAACACCCACGCAACACTTGCATGTTAACACTGTGCACACTACCATTCAGTCAAGACTGCAACAGAGCCTCAGCCCTAACTCAGCCCTACTCCATCTAGGAATCAACCTTGCTGTATTATTGCACTGCTGGTATTGTACAACTGTCATGATCTACAGATGTTTTAAATGTGCAGATATCCCTACCCATAACTTGCACCAGTCGCAAATTTGAGTGTTATCACCTTCTCTTTCTCTGTCGCCTGTGTGGCTGCCTATGAACGCAATGTTTGGCAAACGGGCATCCTGATTGTTTCCAAGGGTTGTCCATCACACTGCCATGTAGTTCGAGTTTCAACTGTGCATTCACACTAATTATTACAAGCCTCGTACCTTATTACTCTACATTAGTGCATTGTGAAATTGCTTGGCTTTTAGGGAAAACTACAGAATTCCCTTGCTTTCACATTGTTGTTGCAATGCACAAATCTTTATTTATGCCCACTGGGAACAGATTACTGTATTTGGTAGCACAGTCGACTATAGTAGCAGTTCTCTGCTGTGACCATGCATTTACACTCCAGACTTCTCGAGTTTCTCTAACACTAGACTTTTATTCAGTGTTCTTATTATGATGTATCACACCCACCATTAGGTTATTTGCTCATTTAACTTACACACAGAATAGCATTTAAATTTTTCTTCTAATTTTCCTCAAACACCTTTTGTGCTGGCACCCAATCGACAGCCTGCCTACACTATCAAAAAGATCAAAGACTCACCTTCTGCAAACCTTTGATGAATACTAGCTTGGGAAAATTGCAAGTTACCATTGACCACGGCATTGCACACATCACTATGTAGGAATTCCAGCTTACTCCACTCAGAGTGGTTGCCCCGGTGTCATGTATCTTCCAGCCACTGTAGTTATCCTCAGAATGGTTATATGGATCATATGTAATCCAGGATACTGTGAACTATTCAGATCACCAAACCAGTGGTGCACAAGCAGCAGCTGTTGGGTAATTTTATACGCAAGTGGATTTTGGATCCTGGCGCAATTCAGTCACGACTCTCGTTTATGACTAAGCATTAGGAGATGGGATGCTAATATGTATTAGATTGTTTCCATTGTATAATTTTGTTATTTTGCGTATTTTGCAACATGGGCGAGCATTAAATTCCACTTAGTTAAGGACCAAACCAATGATATAGGATTTAATAACCAATATCAATTAAGTTAGTTAGTTATTGAGTTAGTTATGTGTTCCATTGATCAATAGCACGGAAAAACCATTATGATGTGGAACGTGTCAAATGCACAAGAAATGCGCACAGGAAACAAGTTGTTTTTTTTGTTTACATTATAGTGTTTACATTACCTAAATATTTCTATTATCTACAACATTCCCTTAAATGGCACAAAATGCATATATTATATCTCCACATTTATTTACTCATATTCAAGAATTCATCTATGGTATAGAAGGAGTTGTCAAGGAGTTATGATTTCAATTTGCTTTTGAAACTATTACTGCTGTCTGTCAGACATTTTATTTCATCTGGTAATTTATCGAAAACTTTTATAGCAGCATATTTTACCCCTTTCTGTGCCAAAAATAGGTTAAGTAAAGGATAGTGTAGGTCTTTCTTTTTTCTGGTATTGTAATCATGAATGTCACTGTTGATTTTAAACTGGTCCATGTTGTTGAGAAAACTGAGTAAATGTACTGTGAAGCAGTTGTAAGAATTCCTAACCTTTTAAACAGATGCCTACAAGATGTGTGACTAGGAACCCCACACATTATTTTAACTACTTTCTTTTGACCAATGAATACCTTTTGCCTAAGTGTTGAGTTGCCCCAGAATATTATTCTGTATGACAAGAGAGAGTGGAAGTATGCAAAGTATGTTAGCTTACTAATTTCTACATCCTCAAAATTGGCAACTATTCTGGTTGCAAAAGTTGCTGAACCTAGTCGCTTTAGGAGATCCAAAACATGAATTTTCCAATTAAGATTATCATCTATATGTATACCCAAAAACTTAGTATGCTCTACCCTGGCTACAGACTTCTTTTGATGTGTTATGTTTATTGAAGGAATTATACTTTTTGCAGCAGAAAATTGGATTATATCTTCGCAGTTCAGAGGAAACCCATTCACAGAGTACCAATTAATAACTTTTCAAAAGACCTTATTTGTATCATTTTCTATTGGACTTTCCTTTACTGGATTAATAATTATGCTTGTATCACCAGCAAACAGTGTCAGTTCAACATCTTGTTTCACATAAGAAGGGATGTCATCCACATATATCAAGAACAGGAGGAGACCCATGATCAAACGTGTGGAACACCTAATGTAATTTCATTCCAGTTAGATGAAGTGGCAAACTCCTTCCAATCACTAGAAGCATACAGGGAGACTTTTTGCTTCCTGTTCTGTAGATATGACTCAAACCACTCATATGCTTTTCCATTTATACCATAGAATTGTAATTTCTCTAACATAATGTCATGGTTCACACAATCAAATGCTTTGGATAAGTCACAGAATATTCCTACTGGTGACATTTTACTATTTAAACACTCTATTATGTAGACAGTGAAATTGCATATTGATGTCTCAGTGGAACAGCATTTCTGAAATCCAAACTGTGATTTACTAAGTATCCCATCACTGTTGACATAGCTAACCACTCTTGAGTACATTACTTTCTCAAACATTTTTGAAAATGCTGTAAGCTAGGATACTGGCCGGTAATTATTGGCATCTGTGGTTTCCCCTTTATGTAGAGAGGCCTGACAATGGATATATTTTAACCTGTCTGGAGAAATTCCCTGAGTCAGTGATGCATTACATATGTGACTCAAAATATCAGCTGTAATTGCTCCAAATTGTTTTGATGTCGTCTACTCTTAAAGAACATTTATTTTTCAATGATTTCATAAGTATCCTTATTTCACAAGAGTTTGTTAGATGAAATCTAATCTGACTAAAATTTTTCAAAACTGACTCTTCCATGTGCTGCCTGGCTTTTTCTTTTGAACTATTCTCACCAATTTTTTCTCCTATGCTTAAGAAGTGATTGTTAAATACATTGGCTACCTGTGTAATGTTGGTTAAGATGGTCTCATTCTCTTTATCAGCAATACTACCTACCCCACTGGTTAGTTTTCCTGTCTCCCTTCTAACAACATTCCATATTGATTTGATTTTATTGCTGGAGTTGTTAATTTGTTCTCTAACATATATATTTCTTGATTTCCTTACAACTATTCTCAGTGTGTTACAATAATTATTACAGTGTAAAACTACTTCTTGCTGTCTCATACAGTTTTCTTTTTCTTTCTGAAGACACATTAATACCTACAATAATCCAAGGTTTCTTTAAAAATATTGTGGTGTTACATTTAGTAATTTTCTTTGGAAAACAATGTTCAAAAAGGGATATAAATTTATTAGGAAATATGCTGCATTTATCATTAGCATTTGGATCATTATATATATCTTCCCAGTTTACATTTCCTAAACTTTCTCTGAAGTGATCTACAGATACCGGGTTGAGCACCCTCACACTTTTACTTAATGGTTTCTGAAGTGTACACCCTGTTATGTTTTGTAAGTTCATCAGTTGTGCATCACGGTCAGATAATCCATTAACCACAGGGAAAGCATGTGTTTGTTCTACATCCTCTTGGTGTACAAATACATTATCTATTAGAGTACTACTGTCTTGAGCTATACATGTAGGGATACTGATTCTAAGTTATATGTTGTTAGCAACAGTTCTAGTTCACTTTTCCTATCAGAATTGCTTAGAAAAGTTAACACTGAAATCACCCCAGATTAATAACTTCTTTTTGTCTGACAGACAGCATAATAGGGAGTCAAACTTTTTTATGAATAGCTCCCAATCTCCTAATGGAAACCTGTACACTGTTGCTAATATCAACATTATCTAGCTGAAGTTAACATGCACAAACCTCAAAGTGCTGATCAACACAAAATTTGCTCACTTCAACAGGTCTGTATTTATACCCTTGTTTTATGAAAATGGCAACTCCTTCTTTATTCATACTAGATCTACAAGTGTAAGATGCTAAATGATACCCATTTATACTGACATTTTCCATCCCCACAGTTACATGGTGCTCAGACAGACATAGTATATCAATCTCATTCTTATTTTCGAGATCATTTAAATACATTATCAGCTCACCTACTTTTTTTTATTCCTCTGATATTTTGGTGAAGTTGATATCATCCTTAGCTTTATCCTTGTTTGCTGTGCATGAAGTTTCTTTTCTTCTATTTTCCTTGGTTGTTGTCTGTCTGGAAATTGACTTTAACCTAAAAAAACCTGTCTGCCTTGGTCGCAATAACCACAGGGATCACCCCTTGTGTGACTGTGGCCCCCCTTACAGTATCTGCTAATAGAGAAGCTAATTTATCTTCCCCCTTCCTAATAAGGTGCAGGCCATGTGTAGTGTAGCCCCACCTGTCAATAGCATCAACTGGACCAACACTCATGTGAGACTTTGCCGGTGTCTGGAACATCCTGTTCAGTTCTGTGTTAACACGCGATACCTAGGGCTGATCATAGCGCTGAAATACCTCCAAAAACCCAACATTCGTGTGCCCAGTTTCTGTTCCTATTTCATCCAGATCACTCCTAATACTATACCCTGGATTCATAGCCAGGCTGCTTACTGTTCCCCCAACTATAATTACCTGATTTTCCTTCTCAAAGTCCTTGCATAGCTGACATAAGTTTTCTGTCACCTGGCTAAGGCTAGCACTTGGTTTCACAAAACTTATGACCTGGTACTCTGTCCTTAATTTTTCCTGTAGCTGTTGGCCCACACCCCTCCCATGACTGCTACCTATAAGCAGAATTTTTCTTTTCCTATTCTGGTTTGATCCCGACCTGTCTTTTTTCTTTAAGCTAATATTCTGCTTCAACCTACATTCAACTAAATCTGGATGAGGCCCTTCCTCCACTACTTCAGATAGCAAGCCAAACTGATTTCCTAACTGAATTTTATAAGTTTTATCAACTGTTTCCCTTCTTCGTCCTTTGCTTGCTACCTTTTACCAGCGCCCACAGTCCTTTTCCTCCCTTAGCTTAAATAATTCCAAATTCGCGATTTCTAATTCAGTCTTAAGGGCACAAATCTTTGCCACCAGTTCCACGATTTTTCTATCCTTTCTACGTAACCTACACTGCCATGGAAGAGCCTCATTATCTATCCTTGTTTCCTCTCCGCTACACTCTCCCCAATGAAACCACAACCTACAGTCTATACAGAACACTCCCTCTTTCAAATTTCTACGGCAACCACCACACTTGTCAGACATGGTTTGATAGTAAAACGTGACACAAAAGCAGAAAATAACTTCAACAGCACAATAGGTTTTAACCTGTCCTAGTATGTAACTAAACATTAATGTAAACAAACTTATAAACTTGGCTCAGAACCTTCTAATCAACCACACAAATTCTGGATGAGAGACACGAATTAATTTAACTTTGAAGAGCTAAGTCTAGTCAAAAACAAATATCTACACTCATACGAAATTTACGCCAAAATATGTAAACAACAATGCAACTGCCGGCCTTTACAAAGTATTTCCTTTTCGATGTAATTACATTTAGAAAAGCAAAACCTTCAATACATAGATTAGATAAGAAGTAAATGCACTAGTCTAAAATGTAATATTAACTAAATTAGCTCTTATTTCAATATTAATCGCTTAACTTAGTGAGAGCTTCATACACACACATCTGCCTGGCTACAGGGTTGTCAACCTAAGTACATGAAATAAGATTTAATAAAACAATGAAAGTGTTACAGTTGTCTTAATGAGATTAGTTAATTATGGATATATAATCAGTTTGTAATGTATCCTTCAATAACTTTGTAATTTTAACTTTTATACTACAAACTGCAGATATTATAGGAAAAGTAATAAATCTTATTAATATTATTGAGCTAGACCTCCTTTTGTATGGAAATAACCAGCCAACCTTCGATGATGCACCCATCTGATGCAATGTTACAGCCTTTCACGATCCGCGAGGCTAGACCTTCACAACTGGTAACAACATTTGCTGGCCCCAATGCTGTCATTCTGAACCACAATACTCCATCACTGTCCACTGGCATCACCATTGCACCAGCTTAGCCACTGCCCAGCTGATGTATCTTGGCAGCCCTCATGCTGTCCCTGCTGGCTCAGTACATGGTCAGCACACCTGTTACCGCGGCACCACCACACCACTGTATCAGTGCATCATTTCAGTTGGCTGCGTATATTTCTACAATAGCCAAAATTATTTCTACAATAGCCAAAATTGGCCAATTCGAACTCTAAATTATTGTACTATTATTTGTCACTTCTTAAACACTTTTAGTTTTCTATTCATGTCCACGTTTTTTTACTGCATTTTGGAAATTATTTGTTTCCCCTATTAGAACGTTGCATCCTTTAACAAGAGCCACCGGTCCAAAGGAGCATTTTCCAACATCAAACTACTACTTTTGTAATTTTGAAATTATTAGCCTGCTGCTATGGAGGGGGAGCGAAGTGTGTGTGATAGATTGATATACCGAGTGGGGAACACTTTATAAAATACGTTTCACTTAAGAGCTGTGGCTAGTCAGAGGCTAGTTCTGTATCAGTTACCACTGTATATGCCTTGTTCACATTCATGCAATTCTGACAGAGGATACTGATGAGGAGACACTTCCGAGAAGCATCCTTAGTGAGGGAAACCTAGAAAACCATCCAGCAACCCATGAGACCGCTGTTAATGGTCACATGGGGCCATAGGCCATAGCCGGGATAAATTTGGCTCACTATTGGCAACCAGCTTTCAGTCTGATCAGAGGTGTGCTTCTATTCAATTATCCAGCACTATGCCCATCAGTCTGTTAGTGGCCTTAGAAGTAAAGTTCTGATGTAAATACCAGTTAGTTGTTTTAAGGTACTCCTCATTGTTGTTTATTTTAAACAATATGCTTGATTACCCTTACTCCTGCATCCACAACCTACAATTGATTTGTCCTTGACAATTCTTATACAACAGTTTATTCTGTAGTGATTAGCTTAGGTTATTATTTCAATAGGTGCAGTTACACTCTTTAATTTATGGGTATGTACAGTGTTTATGGAGACTCAGTTCTTTGGATGGTTTTCCACACAACCACTGAATATGTTTATTTTCTGCTTACATCTCATGTACCAGAGAAACACCATTTGATCCATCTTTAGCTGACGCCTATAGATATTCAGTCCACATTGTGTACCTTTTTTTAACATGTTACTACAAATTTTACTGTTTCTTAGAGATTCATATTATGTATAGTCGCCACACTTTGTAGTACATTTCCTGATTCATTGGAATATAAGGCTATTGTCCAGAAACCCGGTTTTTCTTTCCTTTTATTGGAAAATAATATTTAATACAAATGTATGCGGATGTTGTCTATTATGAATAACCCATACAGCAGTTGTGGATGTACTATCATGGGAAAGATGAAATAAAATGTAATCATATCACTACAAAGTGTCACAGCTGAAGTGTAGCAACACAGAAGTGCCAAACACTTAATTATAAGTATAGAACAGTGCCAATCACTTAATTATAACTATCTCCCATTGTTACACATATGATGAAACATACTAAACCACTTTCAACAATAACAAATAGGTAGGAAATCAAAATTAAAAACAATCGTTCTGAAATTGAAACTGAAGCATAAGTACAATTTTCCAAAAACCTCATGTATATTTACTACAAATTAAGAAAAATACCCACAATGGAAACATCTTTGAATATAACACAAGAAATATTTAGTGCTCACGTTCTGAGCTCTCCCAAGTGTTGTTCTTGTGTATAAAAAGAAACTGGAATCAAATCATAACACCTAATGTTTGTTTACCTATTACTTTTTTTTTTGTAGAACTTACGCAGTATTAGATGCTGAACAAGTAATTAAGAGCTTTGTTGGATAACACTTACCTATATTATTCCTGAATTATGTACAGAGCTTTGTGAAACAAAAATATTCCACAAAAAATATAGCTATTGTGCACTAGTGTAAATGGCAACCAAGCATGATGAATTTCTCAGATTACACATTTCCGCATCTGACCCATTTACATGAAGATGCACTGATGGGCAAAAATGTCATGAACACTGTTCATGAGGAGAATGAATGCCACGTTGTATGCACATGATGCAGTAAGCAGATTAGAAGTATATAAGCAGACCAGAGATTTACACTTTTTGTTCTATCAGTAAGGTGAGCTGCAAACATGTAAATTTAATGATGTAAATGACTTTAGCAAAGGGCAAGTTAAAGTGGCATTGCAGTTGGGAACTAGAACCTCAAAAGTGGTGAAGTTGGTACAATGGATCTATGCTACTGTTGTGAACATCTGAGGAAAGTGGCTGAAAGGTAATAAGTCCATAACATTATGATAAGATGTAATACATCTATACTTCTTCACAAAGTATGGAGGTCAGAAGCTTGCCTGCTCTGTAAAGCTGGAGATGTGGCAATATGTGGCATATCTAATGACAGAAATCAACGCTGGGACAGCCATACACGTTTTGGAACCCACAGTTCAATGTACATTGTTGAATGTGTGGCTCTGGAACATGGTCACTGTATGTTTCCATACCGATCCACCAAAACGTTCACTTGCAACTGCAGTGTGCAAGGGATCACTGAGGCTGGAGTGAAGGTCAATTCAAATGTAACTGTCAGGATGGGTGACATTTCCTGTTACACCAGGTCAGTTGCACATCCAGATATGCTATCATCTAAATGAATGGCACCAGAGGGCCCATTATGCTATGGGGGCAGTCACTTTGGCTCCTGTGGGACACCTGTTAGCAACAGAAGGCATCATGACAGTTGCAGACTACATGACATTTATTGCAACTGCATGCATTCCTTCATTCCTAGTGTGCTCTCCCATAGTGGAGGCATCTTCCAGCAAGATAATTGTCCATGTCACATGTGCATGGTCTGAGTAGCATGGTAACTAACACTGATGTCTTGACCATACCATTTAGCTAATCTGAACATGTGGAATACAACTGGTGCAACCTACACCCAGAAGCATGTAAATGATGTGTCAAGTCCATATCATGTAGAATTGTCAAAGTACTGTATTCCAAAGGTGGCCAAACATGCTATTAAGCAGGTTATTATATTTGTTGTTATGTTTACTAATGCAGGATTAGTACCAACAGAACATAAATGTACACACTATTAATGACACACTAAGTCTCTTGAGAAAACATATCTGAGTAAAATAATTGTTATAATCATGTTTCTCCAGTATTGAGTTTACTAGCCTCAATGAAGCAAGTGCCATGAATATATTTTTAGTGTCACTGTTTCTAAAATACAGTTACAAGTACTACATGATGACTTTGTTTGGAATATTAAGCAGCAAGTCGTCACATTTCGTTGGCCTTATACTGAATATTGCAAGATACTTATGATTACTGACAAATGTAAGGATTTATCACAATTCACAATCTTCATGTCGCAAGATCAATAGGAAAAAGCAGCAGTGCTAATGACAAAAACACATTTGATTCATGTTTCTTGAGTATTTGGTAATACCATTTCTTGACATCTGAAGCTACAGATATGAATTTTTTGTCACATTATCTGATAGCACTCTATAGTACACATCATTACAAGTTTTTTCACAATTCTACCAGATTTTAAAGTTATTTCGATGAATGTGCAATTTATTGTCCCCTGGTACATACATTATTTTATAGGCCTTGAGGGCACCAACCACGAAAACCTATTTGCGTAAACTAACACATTCTTACATTTTCTTTCTGATGTGAAGCAATGCATGTGTCTTGAGAGTATCCAAGTAAGTGAAACTTTTGTCACAGATACCACATTTGTGAGGTCCACTTCCAGTGTGTTCAAATGCATGTGTCTTGAGATCACCTGATGTAGCAAAAGATTCGCCACAGATCTCACATTTGTGAGATTTCTTTCCAGTGTGAATTAATAAATGTTTGTTAAGAATGCCTAATACAGTAAAAGATTTCCCACAAATCTCACATTTGTGAGGTTTCTTTCCAGAGTGAATTAATACATGTCTGTTGAGATCACCTAACATAGTAAAAGATTTCCCACAAGTCTCGCACATGTACGTTATCTTTCCAGTGTGAATTAATACGTGTTTCTTGAGATGGCTTGACATAGTGAAAGATTTCCCACAAATCACACATTTGTGCGGTCTCTTTCCAGTGTGAGTTAATGAATGTTTCTGGAGAGCGCCTGACGCAGCAAAAGATTTCTCACAAATCTCACATTTGTGAGATTTCTTTCCAGTGTGAATTAATAAATGGTTCTTGAGATCGTATGGCCAACAAAAAGATTTCCCACAAATCTCACATAGGTGAGGTTTCTTTCCAGTGTGAGTAAATAAATGTTTGTTAAGACGGCTTAACATAGTAAAAGATTTCCCACAAATCTCACATAGGTGAGGTTTCTCTCCAGTGTGAATTAATGTATGTTCGTTAAGATAGCCTAATATAGAAAAAGATTTCCCACAAATCTCGCATTTGTGAGGTTCATTTCCAGTGTGAATTAATGAATGTCTCTTGAGAGAGCCTGACGCAGCAAAAGATTTCCCACAAATCTCACATTTGTGAGGTTCCTTTCCAGTGTGAATTAAAACATGATTCTTGAGATAGCCTGACGCAGCAAAAGATTTCCCACAAATCTCACATTTGTGAGGTTTCTTTCCAGTGTGAATTAATGAGTGTTGCTTGAGATTATCTAACTTAGTAAAAGATTTCCCACAAATCTCACATTTGTGAGGTTTATTTCCAGTGTGAATTAATGCATGTTTCTTGAGATCACCTAACACAGCAAAAAATTTCCCACAACTCTCGCACATGTAGGGTTTCTTCCTAGTGTGAATTAATGTGTGAGCCTTTAGATAACGTGACTGGGCAAACCATTTCTCACAAATATCACATTTGTGAAGTCTTTTCTCAGTATGAATGGAAACATGTCCGTTGAGATCACCAGACCTAGCAAACAATTTGCCACAAATACCACATCTGTGAGTTCTGTTTGCAGTAAGTAGATCAGCCTGCGCACTGACATTAACAGCTATAGACAAAGTTCCATAATTACTTGTTTTCTCTCTATCATTTGCCATATGTGTGTTACATATGTCATTAGAGGGCTTCTTTGAATCTTTCCAAGTTTCCTT
Source organism: Schistocerca piceifrons (assembly GCF_021461385.2). Classification (NCBI taxonomy): domain Eukaryota; kingdom Metazoa; phylum Arthropoda; class Insecta; order Orthoptera; family Acrididae; genus Schistocerca; species Schistocerca piceifrons. Next base: position 153,345,955 of record NC_060148.1, read on the forward strand.
ACATGAAGACTGGTCATTGTATTCTATGACAGAAACTTCTGCCTCGCTATCCAACGAGGTAGTGGTTTGATGCTCATCACTATGTCCATATTTTTCATGACTGTCAGCAGTTAAAACTCGACAATTCTCACTCATTCTCATATGCTTTTTCAAGCCAACATTACTGTGAAATACCTCACCACACCACTTACAAACATACAAAGGTGGTTGCGTTCCATCAATGTGCATAAACACATGCATTATGAGTCTGTATTTTGAAGAAAAGCTCTGTTGGCAGAAATTACAGCTATACACATGTAATTCCTTTCCCCTCATACTACAGTCATATTGGGTGGCAACTGAGCATTCCTTATCAATAGTCAGATCTTCTGTATTGGTACTGAACCCATGTGTTGACTTCTCCATGCCTATCACCAACTCATCCTGGACCAGTCTATGGTGACAAGTTTCTTCACATGATATGCTGCAACTCCCACCAGTAGTCTGAGTAAATCTGAGGAGTGAGGAGGATAATGTTAAAATATTGAGATATACAACAAAGAAAAAATATTTGAGTGACCATAAATCCAGTACTATAAGCCACAAGTCATAAAAGTGCATACGAATTGACATTTTCAGTAACTGTTACTGATTTAAAATTATAATACTCCACCAGAAGTAAAGAACTGGTGAGGTAAAAGTGGTTTAAAACTAAAATAACCAACGCAAATTCAATAATGATTATTCTGAGTCACTGCTGATTTGATCTGAAATTCTTAGATTAGAACTAAAATACTTCACTTTCACGTGTTACTTTTTAAAATACAGTGCTACAAGTCAATAGTCTACAACAATTTATGAAATGTATCAAAAAAATGAATCAATTACATGTTTTAATTCAAAATTTTTAAGTTCAAGGTATTTCAGATTTATTTAAGAGAAATAATTTCTAAATGTTCCTCTTCGATTATGTTAGCTCTGTAACTGCATTCTCCTTGTTTCGCCAACACTTTAACCTCTACGAATGGTAAATTTATTTCACCTGGTAAACAATTTTTTTGTTTGAACCCAAATAAATCAATTACTAGTGCAAGCATCAATATTTTCATTCGTTATCTACAATGGATGTTGATCAGCTGGACAATGACTGTTCATGGACAAGAATCAATGTGACATCAATCAAGGGAATAAATTTCCATACTGATGAATGAATGTGAATGACACACTTGCAGATGGTTTTAATCTAAAACTGTTTTTGGCACTGCAACTTATATGAAGCCTTCCACGAATGGAAATATTGTCTGAAAAGATGGAAATGGTTGCAAATTTTCCAGTAAACTTGGGGTGAGCCTTCTTGAAAATTTTTACATTTTCCCAACATCTGGTCTCCTGGCATTGCAGAACACCGTTGACTGAAGGACGCACACACAAATGGTCACATCATCACCCATTAAATACTGAAGGGTAACACTACATACTGAGTGGCGGTGATAACAGCTGATGCATGAGCTGCACCTGTAGTATCTGGGTTTCATTATTATACCTGCAGTTAAACCCTTTCCCACAGAAAAGAACTGTAATACTTTTCAGGTCCCCAGTAAGTACATAGGTGGATATGAAAGATTACAAACTACTGAAGGTGTGCAGGCTCCAGAGTTTTCTCTTGTTCTGACTGTACCTTTTCACTTTTTTCCATTGTGTTGAGTATATAGTTTTGTTTGGCATGGTATATGGTAAATTTCGAGTGTTTTTGAACAATTAATTGGACCACACAACTTTTTTAAATGTAACTGGTATCATGGTGTGTCAGATTCTAGAAGTTGACAACTGAATCACTAAATATTGTAACTCTTATAACTCAATAATTTACAACTTGTATTTTCATACACATGTAAGTGAAGTAACTGAACACCAATAATGATAAAACACATCAGAAAAATATGCAAATAAGATTTCAAACAAATACCTTTCTGTTTGTCAAAGTACTAGAAATAAAACTTACAATTAAAATTTTACAATCTGCCAGTCAACCATAAACCAACCAGAATAAGAAACAGAATTTCTGGAAAGCTTTAGCAATAAATAAATTTTGAGGTTTTTATTTATCAATTGTTTTAGAGACCACCATGTAAGCATTGTGTAGATACTGGGTGCTTCTGTCATATCCCTAATCTTCACTGCAGAGCATTTAGTGCGGCAGGTACATTGATAAACTATTCATCTACATCTACACAATTACTCTGCTATTCACAATAAAGTGCCTCGCAGATGGTTCAATGAAGCACTTTCAAACTCACTGTCTACCATTCCACTGTAGAACGGCGCGCAGGAAAAACGAGCACTTAAATTTATCTGTGCGAGCCATGATTTCTCTTATTTTATTGTGATGATCATTTCTCCCTATGTAAGTGGGTGCCAACAGAATGTTTTCCCAATCGGAGGAGAAAACTGGTGATTGAAATTTCATGAGAAGATCCTGTCACAACGAACGAAAAACGCCTTTGTTTTCATGATTGCCACTCCAATTCGCATACCATGTCTCTGACACTATGTCCCCTATTTCGCTATAATACAGAACGAGCTGCCATTTTTTTTACTTTTTCAGTGTCATCTGTCAGTCCCACCTGACGCAGATCCCACACCACACAGCAATACTCCAGGAAAGGGTGGACAAGCGTGGTGTAAGCAGTCTCTTTAGTAGACCTGTTGCACCTTCTAAGTGTTTTGGCAATGAATTGCAGTCTTTGGTTTGCTCTGTTGTTGTTATCTTCAGTCCTGAAACTGGTTTGATGCAGCTCTCCATGATACTCTATCCTGTGCAAGCTTCATCATCTCCCAGTACCTACTGCAACCTACATCCTTCTGAATCTGCTAGTGTATTCATCTCTTGGTCTCCCTCTACGATTTTTACCCTCCACGCAGCCCTCCAATGCTAAATTTGTGATCCCTTGATGTCTCAGAACATATCCTACCAACCGGTCCCTTCTTCTCGTCAAGTTGTGACACAAACTCCTCTTCTCCCCAATTCTAGTCAATACCTCCTCATTAGTTATGTGATCTACCCATCTAATTTTCAGCATTCTTCTGTAGCACCACATTTCGAAAGCTTCTATTCTCTTTTTGTCCAAACTATTTATCCTCCATATTTCACTTCCATACATGGCTACATTCCATACAAATACTTTCAGAAACGACTTCCTGACAGTTAAATCTATACTCGATGTTCATACATTTCTCTTCTTCAGAAACGCTTCCCTTGCCATTGCCAGTCTACATTTTATATCCTACCTACTTCGTCCATCGTCAGTTATTTTTCCCCCCAAATAGCAAAACTCACCTACTACTTTAAATGGCTCATTAGCTAATCTAATTCCCTCAGCGTCACCCGACTACATTCCATTATCCTAGTTTTGCTTTTGTTGATGTTCATCTTATATCCTCCTTTCAAGACACTGTCCATTCTGTTCAGCTGCTCTTCCCAGTCCTTTGCTGTCTGCGACAGAATTACAATGTCATCGGCGAACCTGAAAATTTTTATTTCTTCTCCATGGATTTTAATACTTACTCCGAATTTTTCTTTTGTTTCCTTTACTGCTCGCTCAATATACAGACTAAATAACATCGGGGAGAGGCTACAACCCTGTCTCACTCCATTCCCAACCACTGCTTACCTTTCATGCCCCTCTACTCTTAATTGCCATCTGATTTCTGTACAAAATGTAAATAGCCTTCAACTCCCTGTATTTTACCCCTGCCACCTTTAGAATTTGAAAGAGAGTATTCCAGTCAACATTGTCAAAAGCTTTCTCTAAGTCTACAAATGCTAGAAACATAGGTTTGCCTTTTCTTAATCTTTCTTCTAAGATAAGTCGTAGAGTCAGTATTCCTCACGTGTTCCAATATTTCTACAGAATCCGAACTGATCTTCTCAGAGGCCGACCTGTACCAGTTTTTCCATTCATCCATAAACAATTCGCGTTAGTATTTTGCAGCTGTGACTTATTAAACTGACAGTTCGGTAATTTTCACGTCTGTCAACACCTGCTTTCTTTGGGCTTGGAATTATTATATTCTTCTTGAAGTCTGAAGGTATTTCGCCTGTTTCATACATCTTGCTCACCAGATGGTAGAGTTTTGTCAGGACTGGCTCTACCAACGCCATCAGTAGTTCTAACGGAATGTTGTCCACTCCCGGGGCCTTGTTTCAACTCAGGTCTCTCAGTGCTCTGTCAAACTCTTTATGCAGTATCGTATCTCCCATTTCATCTTCATCTAAATCCTCTTCCATTTCCATAATATTGTCCTCAAGCACCTCTATACAACGTGTTACAAAAAGGTATGGCCAAACATTCAGGAAACATTTCTCTCACACAAATAAAGGAAAGGTGTTACGTGGACATGTGTCCGAAAACGCATAATTTCCATGTTAGAGCTCATTTTAGTTTCGTCAGTATGTACTGTACTTCCTCGATTCACCACGAGTTGGCCCAATTGAAGGAAGGTAATGTTGAATTTGGTGCTTGTGTTGACATGCGACTCATTGCTCTACAGTACTAGCATCGAGCACATCAGTACGTAGCATTAACAGGTTAGTGTTCATCACGAACGTGGTTTTGCAGTCAGTACAATGTTTACAAATGTGGAGTTCGCAGATGCCCATTTGATGTATGGATTAGGACGGGGCAATAGCCGTGGCGTGGTACGTTTGTATCGACACAGATTTCCAGAACGAAGGTGTCCCGACAGGAAGACGTTCGAAGCAATGGATCGGCGTCTGAGGGAGCACGGAACATTCCAGCCTATGACTCGCGACTGGGGAAGACCTAGAATGACGAGGAGAATGGATGAGGCAATTCTTTGTGCGGTTGACGATAACTCTAATGTCAGCGTCAGAGACGTTGCTGAAGTGCAAGGTAACGTTGACCACGTCACTGAATGGAGAGCGCTATGGTAGAACCAGTTGTTTCGGTACCACGTACAGCGTGTGCAGGCACTATCAGCAGCTGATTGGCCTCCACGGGTACACTTCTGCGAATGGTTCATCCAACAATGTGTGAATCCTCATTTCAGTCCAAATGTTCTCTTTACGGAAGAGGCTTCATTTCAACGTGATCAAATTGTAAATTTTCACAATCAACATGTGTGGGCTGACGAGAATCCGCACGCAATTGTGAAATCACTTCATCAACACACATTTTCTGTGAACATTTGGGCAGGCATTGTTGGAGATGTCTTGATTGGGCCCCATGTTCTTCCACCTACGCTCAATGGAGTACGTTATTATGATTTCATACGGGATATTCTACCTGTGCTGCTAGAACATGTGCCTTTACAAGTATGACACAAGATGTGGTTCATGTACGATGGAGCTCTTGCACATTTCAGTCGAAGTGTTTGTACACTTCTCAACAACAGATTCGGTGAGCGATGGATTGGTAGAGGCAGACCAATTCCATGGCTTCCACGCTCTCCTGACCTCAACCCTCTTGACTTTCATTTATGGGGGCATTTGAAAGCTCTTGTCTACGCAACCCTAGTATCAAATGTAGAGACTCTTCATGCTCGTATTGTGGATGGCTGTGTTACAATACGCCATTCTCCAGGGATGCATCAGCGCATCAGGGATTCCATGCGACGGAGGGTGGATGCATGTATCCTCGCTAACTGAGGACATTTTGAACATTTCCTGTAAAAAAGTGTTTGAAGTCACGCTGGTATGTTCTGCTGCTGTGTGTTTCCATTCCATGATTAATGTGATTTGAAGAGAAGTAATAAAATGAGCTCTAACATGGAAAGTAAGCGTTTCCGGACATATGTCCACATAACACATTTTCTTTCTTTGTGTGTGTGAGGAATGTTTCCTGAAAGTTTGGACGTACCTTTTTGGAACACCCTGTATACTCCTTCCACCTTTCTGCTTTCCCTTATTTGCTTACGACTAGGTTTCCATCTGAGCTCTTTATATTCATGCAAGTGGCTCTCTCTTCTCCAAAGGTCTCTCTTATTTTCCTGTAGGCAGTATCTATCTTACCCCTCATGAGATGACCCTTTACAGCCATACATTTGTCCCTGATTAGCTATTTTGCACTTCCTATCAATCTAATTTTTGAGACGTTTGTATTCCTTTTTGCCTGCTTCATTTACTGCATTTTAATATTTTCTCCTTTCATCAATTACACTCAATATTTCTTCTGTTACCCAAGGATTTCTACTTGCCCTCGTCTTTTTACCTACTCGATCCTCAGCTGCCTTCACTATTTCATTCCTCAAAGCTACCTATTCTTCTTCTACTGTATTTCTTTCCCCCATTCATGACAATTGTTCCCTTATTCTCTCCCTGAAACTCTGTACGACCTCCGATTTAGTCTGTTTATCCAGGTCCCATCTCCTTAAATTCCCATTGCAGTTTCTTCAGTTTTAATATACAGTTCATAACCAATAGATTGTGGTCAGAGTCCACATCTGCCCCTGGAAATATCTTACAATTTAAAACCTGGTTCATAAGTCTCTGTCTTACCATTATATAATCTATCTGATCCCTTCTAGTATCTCCAGGATTCTTCCATGTGTACAACCTTCTTTTATGATTCTTTAACTAAGTGTTAGCTATGATTAAGTTATGCTCTGTGCAAAATTCTACCAGACGGCTTCCTATTTCATTTCTTACCCCCTATCCACATTCACCTACTATGTTTTCTTTCCTCCCTTTTTCTCTACCCACAATATTATCTATTCGATCGTTCGAATTTAGGTTATTTGTAATCCGTAAGTATTTAGTTGAATTTACAGCCTTCAATTTTGTGTGACTTATCGTGTAATCGTAATTTAGCACACTTCTTTTAGGACTCATGTGAATAACTTCATACTTTCCCTTATTCAGGGTCAGTTGCCACTTTTTGCAGCATACAGATATCTTATCTAAATCATTTTGTAAGTCGTTTTTATCATGTGATGACTTTACAAGACGGTAAATGACAGAATCATCTGCAAACAATTTAAGACGGCTACCCAGATTGTCTCCTATGTTGTTAATATACGAGGGGCGTTCAGAAAGTAAGCTCCGATCGATCGCGAAATGGAAACGACTATGAAAATCCGATAAAGCTTTGCACAGATGTGTTGGGTAGTGTCTCTAGTATAACCCCAGTTAGCATCACGTCGCTCTTCTCATTTCTGAGCTCGCAGTGAGTGCGTAAAGATGTCTAGAAAATAGTGTCTGCCGCCAGGTACGAGGGCCTGGTGAGAAATTTCGCCTGAAGCTATGCAGCTAACATTACATAACTGTCGTGCTGTTTCATCTTCACGACAATTCTCAGCCGCATTCTGCAGGGGCAATGAAGATGCTCCTGCATCGTTTTCAAATGGAAATGTTAGATTACCCACAATACAGTCCGCAACTGTCTCCCCCTGAGTTTCATCTCTGGTCACATGAACCGCTATCTTTGAAGACAACATTTTGACACAGACAACGAGGTGCAGGCCAGCATGGAGAATTGGCGAAAAGCACTGGCGGCTGCCTTCTATGATGAGGCTATTGAAAAGTTGGTACAACGCTATGACAAAAGTCTAAGTCAGAACGGCGACTACGTAGAGAAGTAGCTGAAAGGTGTAGCTAATTGTTACAAGTAAAACATTTCTGATGTTCACTGTGGTTTCAATTTGGCAATCAATCGGAGCTTACTTTCTGAACAGGCCTCGTAGATCAGGAACAATAGTGGGGAACGCCGGATATTACTTGTTTTACTCGATGACTTTCCGTCAATTAGTACGAACTGTGACCTTTATGACATGAAATCACGAATCCAGTCGCACAACTGAGGCGATACTCCGTAGGCACACAGTTTGGTTGGAAGACGCCTGTGAGGAACAGTGTCGAAAGCCTTCTGTAAATCTAAAAACATGGAATCAATTTGAAATTCCTTGTCGATAACACTTATTACTTCAGAGTATAAAGAGTCAGTTGTGTCTCACAAGAACGATATTTTCTGAAACCATGCTGACTGTGTCAATAAATCGTTTTCTTCGAGGTACTTCATAATGTTTAAATACAGTATATGTTCCAAAACCCTACTGCAAATCGACGTTAGTGATATAGGCCTGTAATTTAGCGAATTACTCCTACTTCCCTTTTTGGGTATTTGTGTGACTTGAGCAATTTTCCAGTCTTTAGGTAAGGATCTTTCGGTGAGCAAGTTGTCGTATATTATTGCTAAATATGGAGCTATTTTATCAGCATACTCTGAGAGGAACCTGACTGGTATACAGTGTGGACCAGAGGCTTTGCCGTTAAGTGATTTAAGCTGCTTTGTTACTCCGAGGATATCTACTATGTTTCTCATCTTGGCAGTTGTTCTTGATTGGAATTCAGGAATATTTACTTCGTCTTCTCTGGTGAAGACGTTTCGGAAAACCGTGTTTAATAAATCTGCTTTAGTGGCACTATCTTCAGTGACTTCACCGTTGTTATCGCACAGTGAAGGTATTGCATGTTGCCACTGGTGTGCCTTATGTATGACCAGAATCTCTTTTGGTTTTCTGCCAGATTTCGAGACAGAATTTCGTTGTGGAAATTATCGAAAGAATCTCACATTGAAGTATGCACCATATTTCGAACTTCTGTAAAACTTTGCCAATCTTGAGGATTTTGCACTCTTTTAAATTTGGCATGCTTTTTTCGTTGCTTCTGCAACAACGGTCTGACCCACCTAGTGTACCATGGGGGATGAATGCCATCACTTATTAATTTATGTGGTATTTATCTCTCAATTGCTGTCGATATTATCTCTTTGAAAACATACCACAACTTTTCTACACTTACATGATCAGATCGGAAGGAATGAATGAAGACTGTCTCTTAAGAGGGCGTTAAGAGCATTCTTATCAGCTTTCTAAAATAGATATACTTTGCGTTTCTTTTTGATGGTTGCAGTGATGATGGAAGTGCACATGTATTTTATCAACACACATACTACAGCCTGGACAGTAACACTGCTGATTGTTTACACCACATTTGTTAAACATTTTGGGATGATAGCTGTTACCTTCCTTTGTTCTCTCAATTTTCCAACCAAAGGGCTGTCATTATGAACAAAAACAGTTTCTTACATTCGATTTATCTACGCCAGTACTCTACCCAAGAACTAGTTGGGTTGGCAGATCAATGGGACTTCGCAACCTTTACTCAGTCTTTTGGCCGAGGCTGGTTGCAAAGTGCCATTACATATTATACAGGCTAGTATTACGATGGGGTCGCCATTCCCAAAGTCTCTCCCCCCGTTCCGGGACATAATTAGTGAATTAGTGTACCCCAACTGTTTCCATCCAGTGTAATCCATGGGAAAATGCGAATGTCTGCAATCTGTGTAACTGAAGTGGAATGTGGGGACCAGCCTGCTATTCACCTAGCATGGTGTAGAAAACCACCTAAAAACCACATCCAGGATGGCTGGCACACTGGCCCTTCGTCGGTAATCTGCCATGTGGATTCGATCCGGGGTCAGCACGCCTACTGGAATCCAGGAAGCAGTGTGTTAGTGCTCTCGGCTACCCTGGTGGGTCGTTTCTTACGTCACCGTAAAACTATTACATCTAGTTCCACCTACTAAGGAGGGAAGGAGGGAGGTAAGGAAGGAGGGAGGGAGGGAGGGAGGGAGGGAGGGAGGGAGGGAGGTAGGGGAGGGAGAGAGAGAGAGAGAGAGAGAGAGAGAGAGAGAGAGAGAGAGAGAGAGAGAGAGAGAGGGAGAGAGAGAGAGAGAGATCCTATGAGAACGCAAGCGTTTACTGCAGAATTTGAGGCATCTGCTGCATGATTAGCTGTAGCTAAAAGCAACTTCAACAACCGCTATGGCAATCTGCTGCACCACCCAATTCACTTATTTCTTCAAATTCCTTGATTGTATTCTTCAACACATTTATTGACATGGGGCCTCTTCACAGCCATTTATTTCAATGATATTCCTGCAATGCAGTGCTGCTGTTCTGATAAAACAGCTGTACCACCTGTGCATGGCATTTTTTCTCAATAGGCACTTAATTTCATACGAAAGAGATACCTTGTTAACTGGGTGTATACACAAACAAGAAAAAATTTCCAGATTTCCCAGGTAGAAACGCGCTTCCTAAGGTGAAAAACTTTTTATTGGGTGGAAGTACATTTTTCCATGTTAAAAGATGGTATCGTTTCTATAGGAGCTGTAAACCTTATCAATACATTGAATGGTTATGGATTTATAAGCCTGTATAGAATTTTCTGGCAGTTTAGGAATCTCAACCTACCTGGAGATACGGGCTGGAAAGATACATGGGAGACAGAGAGAGGAAGGGAGGGTGGGAGAGTTAGAGAGAAAACAGGAAAGGAACTAGTGCCTGAGGTGCACAGGATGGAAAGGGGTTATGGGAGGGGAGGGGAGAAGGAGAGGGATGAGAGGACCCTGTGCTTCTGCTACTTGTAGATATAGCAGCTCCTGTTCAAAGTGCCCTCAGCTCTGCATGCACAGGACCAAGATTTCAGTACAGTTCATATGCATATTCACTGTTATGAGCATAAGCATCCAGCCATGAACACCTCCACTGCCATGGCCAGTGCTCCATCAACTATCATGCAGCACACTTTGCCCAGTGCACCTCACACCTCTGAGCCCATTATGTCATATGACGTTACTGCAATTAACATGTATGAAGTGTTGCATATGTTCGAATTGTTTAAAATGCCTGTCCATACAAGAAACGTTTAAAAACTGGTCGACCTGTAACTTGTAAGGGGTCCGTAGGCCCTTAGTATAAGTTTGCACTCGGCACAGGTCGATAGGGTGAACAATCGATTGTGTCGTGTTGCGAGAGCGAGTGTGGAGTTGAGTCAGTCCCATGTTGCGGGCAGAGGTGTCGAGGCCAGTTGTTGTAATGCAAGGCTTTAACGACAAAGGGAGTTGCCATCGCCGCGGTTTAACCCCTTTGTGCTAGAATAATACCGGGAAAGTGAAAAAGTACTATTACGCAAGTGATTAGTGATATTCTAGTGCTGATATTTTGGTTTCGCGTCTACCGTGCCGGCATCTCTCTGGACTGCAATGTTGGATTGCAGTGATGGATTAACATGTGACGATAATGAGAAATGAAGAGGCCTGTGCTGAGATTAGCCGTATTTAGATATGTATGACGAAGGCAGTGGCTGTCTCCTCCTTTTGTGTTTTTGAGACAAATATAGGTTCGTGATTAGTGAAACTGTGTTGGTGTTTTTCTTGTTACCAGACATTTCATTATTACAGCATTTGAGAAGGACGAACTGGAAAGTAACAACTTCCGTAGCAGTCAATTCTGATTGCCAGCCCCATTAGGTACACGGTCACATTAATAATAATTATTGGGCTGCTATTCGATCAGATCAGGTCGGGTCGAAATAAATCGGAGGTGTTACACCCTGGCGACTGTGACAGAACGTTGTTCAGTTTTCGGACGAATTGTAAAGAACAATAGGCAATTTTATCTTGCTTAACGCGAGAAAATATTTTTTCAATTTCGGATCAAGGCAGAGTATAAACTTTAAAATCGCGACAAGAAACAGTGCATTTTGAACAATACGAAGTAATAGCATCTTACGATTGTGAATAAACTGTTTTTTCGCCATATTAAATACGAGTAATAGTGTCGATAAACTGTGTTATAATGTGCAAAAGCGTAAATCCGCGCGAAAAACTGTGAAAAGTGAACACCAAAGAAAGACACGTGTGAACATTACAACAGCAAAACGAGTCAAGAATTCGTCACGAAAGCTTTAAAGAAGTGTTTAATAGTAATATTATGACTGAAATTGCTTTTTGAATGATGAAAATCGAGTAACTTCATGTCGACCCATAAACTGTTATGCAGGCGACAATATATGTGGCGAATCAATTGTTGAGTGACGTCACGCAGACCCGTGTAGCAGCTGCGCCAAAGAGCTTCGATCCGCGAGGTGATTTCACACGTCATCCCAACTACCTGTGCAAGGAGTAGGTCAGGTGCAGACACACTACACTGACAGCGATCAGCGCGACATCGAGACACCGAGCGCCAACCCGGCATCTAGCGGCTGAACTACAAACTACACCCACCTGCAGCGATACGGAGCAGCTGCCTGAGAACTACGACGACTTGCCACGGGTCTTCAGCGTGACTTCGAGACACCGAGTGCTGACCCGGCATCTAGCGGCCGAACTACAAACTACGCCCGCCTGCAGCGCCACGGAGCAGCCGACTGAGAACTACGACAACTCGCCACAGATCTTCAGCGCGACTTCACGCGGCTCCGGCGGCAGTACAGCGCCACGCCCTCTTCAAACGTCAAAACATCGTGACTCGTGGTAACGTCAGTTGGTGAGTGAAGACGACTGGTTAGCATAACATTAAATTGCAGTGTACTGTCTTCACGATAAATAAACAGTTTTAAACTGTGTTTCACCTTAGGAGAAGTCCCCAATTACAGTAATTTCCGAAAAGTTTTCGAAACATACTCTGAAATATAGCATACTTATTGATGCATGCTGTGCTGTCTAAATGGTGATTATACAGATATGCTCATTGTTTTTGGGGATTTTACATTTATAGATTTAATGAATGGTGTGATTTATCTTATTTAAAACATTTTACATAAATTGTGTATGTGAAAATTGATATTTGAAATTATTAGGTTTTGAGAGTCGTTATGTTCAGTATTCATACGTATTGTACCAATTTTGGGATTAACTGAAGATACGGCAGTTACTGTTTGATTAGTTTTGTGGTAATTAGGAGTGTTTTGGGTTACTAGAGGTTATTTTATATTACTTGCCTGTGCATTAAAAATAAAACAAACATGTCTACCGAAGATAAACAGGAGGTTTGTGAGGCAGCAGTTGAAAGGAAAGGGACAGGACAAGAAGACAAGAGATGATTCAGGAATCAGTGATTGTGGATTGTCATTAGAAAGCCCATTAGCACATTCAACTAGTAATCCCGAGACACCGGGACAAACAACGAGAGGTAAGCCAGTTTCAGAGGATGCAGATATACGGTCGATGTTAGCAGAGTTGTTAAAGGAGGCCAAGACAACAAGAGAAATGGTAGAAGAATTCAGAGAATCATTAAAGGAAGATTTACACGAAATCAGAGAATTATTAAAGGAAGATTTCCACGAAACTAGAAAAAGTTTTGAAATATTCCGAAAATCATTTAAGGAAGATTTACAAGAAACCAAAGAAAACTTAGTAAAGTCAATTAAGGAAACTCTAACACAAGAGCTCAAAACATCGCGAATGAAGATGGAATATAATCTGAAGAAGGAAATGCAGGAGTTACAAGAACAGCTGAAGATGGACATCAACGAGAGAGAGAGTAAGCTACAGAAGAGCATAGACCAAGTCCAGGGAGATGTGGAGAAGATGGAAGGAAAGTTAACAAAAAAAAAAGAAGACGATATTGAAGAAACTAAAGACGAATTGGGAGAAAGGACCACCGAAGTGGAAACAAATTGCAGTCACCAAATCACCGAGGTGACGCAGAGGCAGAAACAATGCAATGATGCGGTTAAGGGGATAGGAGATAGGCAAAACCAACTGGTTGTCAATCTGAGAAATGCCATAGCCGTGCAACGAGAAGAGGATAACGAGAAGGTTGCAATGGAAGGTGAGGCCTTCACTTGGGGAGTCAGGAAGAAGAAAGGGACAACTAGTTTTGATCAGTTTGAAGGGGAATTCTTGAAGAAATACTGGTGCAAAAGTCATCAGTGTGCAGCAATTGAGGACCTACTACACCGCAAGTCACTTAATACATGGAGAGGAGCGTTGAGAGAGTTTGCCGAACATTTGTGGGAATTGAACGAGACCTTGGAACAACCCCTGAGTGATGATATGATATCTGCAATAAAAAGAAGATAGAACCGGAAAATGCAAGAAACTGTATCCGGGAGCCTAATTAAAGATAGGGAGGCCTTGATGGAGATACTGGAACAGTTGGAATCTGTTCGATCACAGGAACACAATCAAGCTAATGATCAAAACCGAGAGGGAAGTAATGACCAAAGGAATCATTTTAATAATTCGTCTGATTATAGAGGAAGAGGTGGAGGCCACAGGTATAGGAATCATGGTGGTGAACGGCAATGGAGAAATGATTGGAGAAGGAGTGAAGAACCAAGAGATCATGAGAGAGGAAGGGATAGGCGAATGAATGACACAGTGCATATAGAAGAGGCGGAGAGACCGGAAAACTGAATGACACTCCAGATGAGGTCTGGTCAAGAGTGAGAGCTACAAGGACCAGAATAGACCTACTAAGACATGTTTAGAACAGTTAGTTGTTAAACGGACATTTGAAAAAGGGGAATGTTTATTTGCATTGTATTTTCTGATGTATTATAACTAGAACTTCATATTTCATATCGATGATTACCTGAGAATGGGTGTAAAACCTGTAACAACTAATTTGTAATATAATAATTCATATGTCATGTGTATACATAATAATTTTTGATTGTATGTTGTGTGTGGCATTCAATATGGACTATAGAGGATTATTGCTGCTTGATAAAAAAATTGTGATTTGGACAATGCCATGTTTGTGAGATGTAATAACCTTTTGTAGAATATTATTGTGGAGGCAGCCCACTACTGGAATCGAGGGATTATTTGCTGAATTGTAATTTCATTAATTATTTACACTGTGTGTTTTGTTCAGATGTAATGATATCTAATTTTCCTTGCCAATTCTTTTACGCCCGAGGCTCCAAAGAAGCTTTCGAGGGCGGGGACGTAAGGGGTCCGTAGGCCCTTACTATAAGTTTGCACTCGGCACAGGCCGATAGGGCGAACAATCGATTGTGTCGTGTTGCGCGAGCGAGTGTGGAGTTGAGTCAGTCCCATGTTGCGGGCAGAGGTGTGTGGAGGCCAGTTGTTGTAATGCAAGGCTTTAACGACAAAGGGAGTTGCCATCGCCGCGGTTTAACCCCTTTGTGCTAGAATAATACCGGGAAAGTGAAGAAGTATTATTACGCAAGTGATTAGTGATATTCTAGTGCCGATATTTTGGTTTTGTATCTACCGCGCCGGCATCTCTTTGGATTGCAATGTTGGATTGCAGTGATGGATTAACATGTGACGATAATGAGAAATGAAGAGGCCTGTGCTGAGATTAGCCGTATTTAGATATGTATGACGAAGGCAGTGGCTGTCTCCTCCTTTTGTGCTTTTGAGACGAATATAGGTTCGTGATTAGTGAAACTGTGTTGATGTTTTTCTTGTTACCAGACATTTCATTATTACAGCATTTGAGAAGGGCAAACTGGAAAGTAACAACTTCCGTAGCAGTCAATTCCGACTGCCAGCCCCATTAGGTACACGGTCACATTAATGATAATTATTGGGCTGCTATTCCATCAGATCAGGTCGGGTCGAAATAAATCGGAGGTGTTACAAACTCTCATTATGTTTTGTTACTATTGTATCAGTAGGAGGTTCTACTTACTTTTTGAAACATCTATGCACAGCACTCTCTCAGCATTTGCATCTTGATAATGACTGATTAAGACGTCGACTGTACATATTAAAAACAAAAAAGAAATCTCACTGCTAAGCATCCGATTTTCTATATTCAGTTAATTAACTTTTTGTCCATGGCAAACTGTAACGTGAGTGCTGATGAAGAAGATATTGACACAATTTGCTGTTGTTGCTAAGGTATTCCAGAAAATGTAATGAGAACAGTGTAAGTAAATATGTGTAGAGCAAGTGGCTCTGAGACAATTATCAGCCACACCACCTAAACGTCCGAAGCCCACAAGCATATATGTAAGATGACGATGATGCCTGATGATCTATATCTACATGATAACTCTGCAATTCACGATTAAGATCCTGGCAGATGGGCATCGAACCATAATTTTTAATTTACTTCTCTACCATTCCACTCTCATTGCGAGCAGGGTTACATATTTCCATGTGAGCTCTGATTTATCGTAATTTACTATGATGATAATTTCTCCCTACATAGATGGGCGCCAACAAAATATTATCAAACTCTGACGACAAAATTCGTGTTTGAAATTTCACCAAAATCTCTGGCTCTAGCGAAAAACGCCTTTGTTCTAATTACCGCCATCCCATTTCATGTATCGTATCCATAGCACTCTCTCCCTGATTTCGTGATAATACAAAAACAGCTGCTATCCTTTAAATTTCTTTGATGTCCCACACCACACTGCAATACTCCACAAGAGGACAGACAAGCACAGTGTAAGCAGTTTCTTTAGTAGACTTGTTACATTTTCCAAGTTGTCTGCCAAAAAACCAATCTTTGGTTTGCTTCCTCCAGAGCATTATCTATATGACTGTTATGATTTAATTTACTCGTAAGTGTAATCCCTGTGTATTTAGTTGAGTTCACAGCTTTTAGGTTTGTATGATTTATCGTGGTAACGAAATTTAGCACATTTTTTTCAATACTCATGTGGTTTACTTCCTACTTTCCATTATTTACAGTCAAATGTCATTTTTCACATCCTAAAGACATCTTTATCACTTCACAATTCGTTTTGGTCATCTGATGACTTTGCAATAAGGTAAATGACAGCATAATCTGCAAACAATCAAAGAGAGCTTCTCAGATTGTCTCTTAGATCGTGTACATAGATCAGGTACAAGAAAGGGCATATAACACTTATTTGGGAAACGTCAGATATTACTTCGATGACTTTCTGTCAGGTATTACGAACTGTTACCTTTCTGGTACAAAATCACGAATAAGTGCAAACAACTAGGATGATACTCCAGGGGCACACAACGTAATCGGAAATCACTTGTGAGGAACAGAGTCAAAAGCTTTCTGTAAAACAAAAAATATGGAATCAATGTAATGTCATCTGCCCAAATCAGTCATTACTTTGCGAGAATAAAGAGCTTGTTGTGTTTCACAAGAATTACGTTCTCCGAATATGTGTTGGTTATTTGTCCATAAATGATATCTTGAAGGTAATTCACAATGTTCAAACAGATTATATTTTCCCAAATCCATTTCATCAGATTACTCCCATTTCCTTTCTTGGGTTCCGGTCTAATTTGTGCTACTTTCCTGTCTTTGGGTACTGATCTTTCTGCAGTTGGAGAGTTGCATATGACTGCTAAGTATGGAGCTATTGTATCAGCATATTCTGAAAGGAACCTGGCTGGTGTATAGTCTGCCCCAGGGGCATTGCCTTTCTTAACGTGGGTGGTGTACAGTCTGCCCCAGAGGCATTGCCTTTCTTAAGTGTTAAGCTACTCCAACACATTTAGAATACCCACTTCTAAGTTACTCATATAGGCAGTTATTCTTAATTAGAATTCTGGAATACTTTGCTTTTCCTGTGAAGGAATTGATAAAATCCGTCTTCAGTAACTCGCTTTAGTAACACTGTCGTCAATAACTTTACCATTGTTATCGTGCAGTGAAGGTATTAATGCACCTTGTCAATTGTATACTTTACATACAACCAGAATTTCTTTGGGTTTTCTGCCAGATTTCGACACAGAGTGTCGTTCTGGAAACTATTAGAAGCCTCTCTCATTGAAGTTTGCACTAAATTTCGAGCTTCTGTAAAACTTCGCCAATCCTGTGGATTTTGCATTCTTCTAAACTTGGCATGTGTATTTCATTGCTTCTGAAACACTGGTCTGACCTGTTGTGTGTCAGTACCATTTATTAATTTATTTGATATGTATCTCTCAGTTATTACGTATTTTACTTTAAACCACATCTGGACTATGCTTAGAAAGACTTATCTGAAGGAGTGGAAACTCTCTCTTTGGAATGTGTCAAGTGAATTTTTATCTGCTTTTTCAAGGGCATGTATTATGCGTTTATTTTGGAGAGTTTTGATGTTACAGTATTCACTCTTGTGAACTTTTCATGGCTCAACAACATTGTGGTCACTAATCCCTGTACCTGTTACGCTCCCTGTTTGGCCATGGTTATTAAGATGTCAAAGATGTTTTCTCAACCATTTACACTTTCAGTGCGTTTCTGAACTCACTGTGCAAAATAATTTTCAGACACACCATTCTGTTCGGTTTTCGACGACGTTTTATGCCTACCACTGACATTGTATTGTCGCCAATATATCGAGGGTAGACGAAAGTCCCCACCAACTCCAATTCTACGAGTGGCATACCTATTTCAAACGACAAGTTTTCTTTGAAGTGTTCAGCATGTTTCATCCAAGTCAGAGCATTGGTGAAGGGAACTTATCAATTTATTCCAGTTCATAGGTGTAAGCTCCACCCGTACTTATCATACTGTATAGGCTTTCACAGTCAGCATCCCCATTAGTTAAAACTTATGGCCTGAGAGGCCATGATCAATCTGTAAAACTACTACTTCCTGACGTTTCGTTACCAACTGCGGGTAGCAGTGAGTCAATGACTGGCTGCCAGGCTATGGAGGTCCCAACATTGCCTGTCCATGATTTATTTGGCTGTGAGCACTATGGGACTTAACATCTCAGGTCATCAGTGCGCTAGAACTTAGAACTACTGAAACCTAACTAACCTAAGGACATCACACACATCCATGCCCAAGGCAGGATTCGAACCTGCGACCATAGCGGTCGCGCGGTTCCGGACTGAAGCGCCTTCCAGTATGATAATGAGTTTCACGAACAAACAGACGGCGTGGCCATGGGCAGCCCTCTGAGTCCAGCTGTTGCTAATCTTTTCATGGAATTTTTTGAACAGTAAGCCCTCGTTCTTTTCTAATGCAACTACGACAATTTACAGCTACGATACTTACTGTGTTGTATCTACCCTCTTTCGGTGTTCTACTTGCAGCCTTTGAAACTGAAGCACTTTCTGCACTTACCAAAGACCCTCTTATTCAAAAAAAGCCCAGTCCCCTCTACATATCCGCATACTCGTGGAACTGCTTCCTTTGTGTAGTTGACTCTTGGGCCATTTAGCTGAATCCGTAAATCCACCACCTTCTGACGCTAGTTGGGGAATCTGCAACCTACACAGCTGCAGAACTATCTGGGACTCTGATTCAGACTTCACTCCACTCTGTATAAAAGAACCACCTTCAGTTCTGCCCATGATGCTTCAGATGGTGAGCTCTGCCTTCATCTCGCACACAAGACTGGCAGTCATTACTAGTGAGTCACCTGAAACCTGAGAGAACCTCTTCCAATCCAATGTGGCACATATTGTTAGCACCAACGTGAGCCACCACCTACTGCTGGCTATTCCATGTCTTTCATGGCATCCAGAAGCACCCATTTCTTATCTGTAAAGACTCCTCCCAGTATGCACATTGGATTCCTTCCCCTCGTTTCTCTAAATGGCGCCATTACACACCTAACAATGGAGCTTCCAATAACCAGTAATACTACCCTCTGCCCTGTCTTGCACACTGAGAGGCTTTCTCTGGAACATGGCAAGCGACTTCATCTGGCTCATGGATTTCATCTGCCATAGACAGAAATCAAATTGTTCATCAGACGAACTGAGCAGGCTCTCCGATCAGCAACATGGAAATTCTTTCACTGCCACCCACACACTGGAATGACTTCCCACTCGATCACAAATGAGAGGTTCAAATGGCTCTGAGCACTATGGGACTTAACATCTATGGTCATCAGTCCCCTAGAACTTAGAACTACTGAAACCTAACTAACCTAAGGACAACACACAACACCCAGTCATCATGAGGCAGAGAAAATCCCTGACCCCGCCGGGAATCGAACCCACGAATCCCGGTGCGTGAAGCGAGAACGCTACCGCACGACCACGAGCTGCGGACCAAGTGAGAGGTCAATCTCAGTATAGGCAGTACCCAAGGTGACCGCAGCAGTGGACCAATTGGTGGACAACACTACCTGGAGCTGTGAGCGAAGAATCACCAACTTCATTCACATCTGAACACAGCAATTACTATATCTGTCCATACCAGAGTTGGCATGGTAAATGAACAGACATATACAAAGTATAGGAGTTGAAGGTAAGGAACACAGACAATATTTAAAATAAGTCGCTTCTTATGAAAACATGTCAGCTCTCAGTACTCTGATGTACTACTGCTGCTACTATGAAAGCTTCCACTGGATTGGGCGACCTAAGAGCTGCAAGTAACACAAAACAAAGGAGTGATGCAATTCAGCCAGTGGTTCTATGGACCACACAGTTTATAAAGCTTATAAATGTGCCTGATAAATACACACATGTGCACAAAATACGGGATTTGAAGCAAAATAACAATAATAATACCATTACAACTATAATAGTAGTAGATGTCGCCAAAATATACTTACAGCAATTGATAAATAATTCGCTCACTTGTGACAAACATCAAAGGATAAGGATGTCAAGTCATACATCAAAAGTCCCCATTGTGAGCCAATTTAAGTATTAATGCTGACGAACAGAGAAAATGAGCAAATAAGCTTCTAACAAACACTATATGCTTTCCTTGCAGCAAAGGTGAAGTCGTTGCAGCAGCAGGCATCTGGTGTCAACATAATGCTGTTCAATCAAACCTTCTGTTTGAATACCAGTGGGTGTAAGCATGTTACTGTCAGTGTAATATCGAATAGGGAGTTCTAGTATGTGGAATTTCTCGAAAACCATCGATTTAGTGATGAAAAAGTAATATTCGCTTTGCATCAATGACACTGACAATGCAATGTCTCAAAGCAGATGTCAGCCTTGTTCCACAGAAAAGTTTGTTCTCCCCTGATGTTACCAGGTGATCACACCATCTCTGTAGGGGATGGAGTTGGTACAGTTAAAATATTTAACAACAGAGGGAGCACAGATCTACAGGAGCTGATTTTTAACATTTTAATGAAATGCAGTACAGGATGAGCTAGAGTGTTGGCAAAGATGGCAGTCACATATACTACAAGTAATTTACTGTCGATAGCTTGCCAAAATCTCCACTCATTGGAAACTACCATAGCTCGACTCCATGATGCATTCCGTGCATTGATGGAAGTGGAAATTTATGAATCATCATTACCAAATGTGGGCACTGAATTACGATCTAATTTAAGTTTGTTTATATAACCAGCTGTAAGCAAGAGTTTATAAAAACCCTCCATTTCAAAGTAAATAAACAGTTACCACTATAACCAAGTGGACGAAACGGTCTCACCACAAGGGTTTTTAAATGACTGGTCCTGCAGTGATGAAGGTAGAAACCTGAAGAACGAGACGAATGGACCATTACTTCCTGATATTAGAGGTGCTTTGGTTATTGGGGTTTCATGCTGCGGAAAATAATTACTTTTTACACTGTTGACATATCCTGTGGGAGTCCACTTAGAGCATGTATATATTTTTCAAAAATTCTGTTTCAATCAAAATATCAGCTACTGCAGGAGATTTTGCATGGAGTTAAGGTACTAACATACTAAACTGCCAGCAAAAGCAGTGATATTCCACCACCTGAAAACGTAAAACCAAACAGCATATTCATTTTTGGCAACATCTCTGTGGAAAATCAGGATATCCGCCGACATTTCTGCTTAGCACGCCACATGGAAGTGAATATAATTTATTTGAGTGAGACATACTTAAGCATACCAAAGCTGTTGGTCTGGGATACACCAACCTTATAACAATCGAACAGGACAATCTGAATTTAAAGCATATTTTCCAAGTACATGTAGGAACTGACATGGCACTCAATGAATTCGTTATATGCGAGGATTGCTGGAGTAACTCTCAGTATAGCTTGCTGGTTACAGATCAAACTACTAAACTGAATGAGAGTCAAAACTTCAAAATGATTCTTCAAAAAGGCAATGCACCAAAACGCACCTGTCAGTATCTTGTACACTATGTACAAATTTACACGTGTTGCACATTCATTCAGAGGATGCAAAGCACGTGCGTTCGACAAAAAAATGGAGGTAATCAACACTAAAGTAATGGAACTGAATGTCTTGTCAAGGAAGGTGCTATGAATGGTGAGGTGTTGATTGCTCAAATTCAGCAATATGACCTGTGTGTCAACGAGAAAATTGAAGGAGTCAATGTAAAACCAACGCATATGTGGAACAAGAATGTGATAGCTAAGGCACTTCACGCCCATCACCACCGACTGTCTCAGAATATACCTAAGTTGTAAACTGTCTCAAAAATGGATGAGTATGCAGCAGCATGTTGTCAAAGGTGTGTAATGTTAAAAACTGGGGTGTGGAAGACAATTTGACAGAAGTTACTTTCGTGAAAGTTAGGTCAACTGCAACGAGACCAGTGTCCCTCAGCAACATTTCAGCCAGTAACTGTCAGGCTGAAAGAGCTGTCATGGACTATGGATGAAACCAGAAACAGGAGGAGGAGGAGGAGGAGGAGTGCCGAGTTAAGAAAGAACATATGAGGTCATCAGGGCAAAACCGTATTTGTTAGGTAAGCACTCAATATGTTTAAGCAAGAAGGCAATAAGACTTGGGAACAAGAAATCTGAAAGATTGCCTAGGCTGTTACAGTTAATAATTTTGAAAATGTCGACTGTTAAAAATATACCCTGAAACTAGAAAAACACGTGGTCCAATATCACATATGACCAACGCATGTAAAACCCCAAAAGGATGAATGGAAGTCTCATAGAGCGACAAATACAGGATTTTAACTGAACCAGCATTAGCAGCTCCACCTAGTGCTGGCAAAATAGTCGAAGTTCAGCCTGAAACACTAAACAGTCTACATCTAGAATATATAAATTATGGTAACTAAATGGAATCATAGATCGATTACGACTGTTTACAGCTTTAGCTGGTGAAGAGATTGCAGATCACATGAACAAAATATTATCGATCTTACCTGGGCTACGAAAATTATGCATCGTCGAGTAAGTGTGGAGAGAGTTGTTCATGAGCTTCACAGACCTGCATGCAGAATATATCTGATAATACGAGGAATGAATTATGAATGGCAGACTGATCTCTTGGATATGCAAAACTACTTACAATCAAATAATGGCGTCAAGTACGTTCTCGCAGTCACAGACACATTCCAGTTTCGCTTGGGCCTAACCTTTGAATGTAAAGACAGGGAAGGAGGTTTGAGAGGTTTCTGAACAGTTGTTGCAGACAGGACTAAATCGACTGTCCATCAACCTTGAAGACATATGATGGAAGTGAATTCTACGATAGACATTTCAAAGCAGAATTCGAATTAAGTGGGATAAACCACTACTCAACATTCTCATATTTGGAAACTAGTATTGCCAAATGGTTGAACTGGACCATCAAAAATGGAATGTGGAAGCAATTTAATCTTCAATGTATGTGCAAATGGCTGAACATACAGCCAAAAATCATCGACGAGTATAATCGCATTATTCACCACAGAATTAAGAGCAAACCTATTGAAGTCACAAAGGAATTACAGGAAAGCTTTGAACCCATTATGTTCCTCGTAGAGCAGGTCATATGATGTCAAAGGAACAGGGCATTGATGAAGTGGCTTAGTTTCTCATCAAAGCTCAACAGCTGAGTGAACACCCACACTTTGCTATGTAATTCGAAAAGCAAAGCTGAAACCATGCAGTAGTGTGACATGAGTGCTACGAAACGTATCAACAAAGTTGGAGGTGGTATTCTCGAGAATCTGCCATCAGAAGTGTATATCTCTGGATACAATTTCTGTGGAGCTGGAACAAAACTAAAATAGCCCCTAGCTTATGGTGATAAGGGCTTTAATGCATTGGACAATGTATACAAAGTGCACATGATGTGTTAAAACGCCCACATTCCTAAAAATATCAAAGACATCTGATGGAATAATTCTGTTTCTGATACCTGCATTTGCTGGGCTGTCAGCTACTGGTTTCATTAGCTAGGAGAGCTGATATAATTCAAGCAGTACAGAACGCCCGAAAAAGCGAAAAGTAATTACAAGCAGCTGAAAGGCATAATATGACCATGGAGGCCATTGCTATAGGTAAAGGCCTATATTTACATGGCTTTAGTTGTACATAAAGGCCGACAGCAATGATACTGGAAAAAGGGATTAATAACACAGATCTGGTTAAACTCGTCAGCAAACTTAAAATCACGAGATTTTACAGCGTGCTTATAAAGGATACATTGCCTAAGACAATGTGGAAATCCAAGAAACATGGAACTGTCAATTTAGATGTTGTTTGGGGTGTGGAGCTCTTGGTGATTTAAGGCCACCTGAAGAACTGTGTTGTCACTTCACCAATAGGAACCAGCTGATGTACAATGTTCGACGCTACCATGACTTCAGTTCATACCTCTGAGGATATTTCTGCATGATATTTTTCCTGAAAAATGCATAAAAACAAGCAGTATGCAAGTCTCCACGTCATTTGAATCTGCAATGAAATTATGTTCACTCTAATCCTAATTGGTTTAAATTGAAAGCAAACTACTTTCCTCCCATATATGTGCAGGGGGTAGCGATGTACAGCATTAACTGGCTGGAAACATACGAAAGCATAGCTAACGTCACTGAATTAATAATAAATTGCATCTAGAGGATTGGGAAGTTGTGTCAATGCCTCTTGGCACTTGCAACACTGCCAATTCATATGTATACTTGAAACGTTTTGTTAAGGGATTTGAGGTATGAGGTGAAGGCAAACGTTAATATGTTTAAATCAAAGATAGAAACAAAACACATTGCGGACTTCAGTCACAAATATTTAATAGGATGGCTACTAGGTTTCTCAGAGGGACAAGTGATGGTGCATAATACTGATAAAATTTTTGATTTATCAACTGGTGAACCAACTGCCAGTCAGTACAATTCGTGTAGAGTGTAATATTGTAATGAATTTTGTACCTCGACGACAGATTAGTCCATATTATTTATGCATTTTTTCCTATAGTGAGTCTTGCTTATAAAAGTGAAGAAAATGACGTCCACAATGAATATGGGCTGTTACATGAAGCCAAGGTGGCATGACCCATACTAGAAGATAAGGGAGTCATGGAATAAGATGAGTGGTCAGGCGTCAAAGAGAAACGGCATGCCTATCCACTGAGGAGGACATCATGCCAGTATAACTAGTTGCTCAGCATCTTCTGCATAGACTCTCTACCGGGCTCGTGTAAAAGCCACCAGTGGTGAAACATATTCCATGATGGTGGAGTGTGTTAAGACAGCAAATGATGAACAGAAGTGCAGAGGAGTGAACTAAACACCCACAGTCTAGTTATGAATGGACATGGGATTTAAAAAAAATGGAGGAGGGTGGTCTGATCCGCTCCCCTGGAAGTACCACTTATGAGATGTAGGACACTGAGGAACTGGGTACCATGTACAGCCAGGTAAGAATACATGGGAGGACCAAGGAAGTTTCCTATCAGATATTAGCAACAGGAATTTTCTAGTTTCAATGAATGGAAGAACGAAAGGTGCAAGATGTAAAGATGGTGTAAGAAACTCATTACGCAGCCAAATATTCATACAAAAGGTTTTGGCAGTGGAAAAGTGAAAGCCACTGTCCATGCTTCACTAGAAAAGATAGGAACGACGCTGAAGACGCCACACATGGAGACACGTTTGTGTGGAACTGTAACAGAGTGTAAAATCCTTGGCGAAAAGGGAGCTGAGACACCTGTTGGGTGATTCCATAATATGGTTGCTTGGGATAGCAAAGACAATGATACCCAGGACGAGCATTCAGGCAACCCGTTTTCGTGGATAAATGTGTGTGACAAGTCAAACCATATAAACCTTGAGACAACTTTGTCTGGAAATACGGAAGCGTCCGATCCCGCCTGTCTGCTTTGACCCATGACATCACAAATATGGCATTAGATCCCTCCTGGGATCTAATGCCATGAATTTTCCATTGGAGAAGTCATAATGGGGATTGGGGAAGAGGGAACAAATGAAGATTAGTCACCTTGGTGGCTGCTGAGTGCAAGCCTTCAAAAATCCACTGTTACAGGGGGAAGAGGCTGAAGAATCCTGTTCCATGAGATCTACAAACATATTGGCACTCTCCCTGGGTCAGTCTGAATTCCACGGCAAAAAATCGGTAGGCAGTGGGCACCAGCAAAATGGAGGTCAGCCAGGTAAGGGTACATATGCCAACACCACTGAAGTGGATCTCCAAGTCAGGGAAGGAGAAGACCATTTGTTTTTGTTAGAGTTCTTAGAACTTTCTAGTTGACGGATGAAGAGTATGTTTTTAGCTGTAGAAAGTCTTTGAAGGAGTATGGCTTTTGTCCTTTCAGCCTGATAGTTGTGTAGCACGTGATTCCGCCACCAAATGTAAAGATCTGATTGCTTGTTGCGCAGCTGTAGTAGGAGACAGGGATGCTATTGTGACCTGTGTGATTTCACTACTGCAACACTGACTTGAAGTTGTAAGTCTTGGTGGGCATATCCTCCATTACGCATGGCATAGCAAAAATGGTACTGTAAATGCCAGATGGTAAAATGCACAGATTTTGACTAGCTAACAATTTCAAGTGACAGGGTGGAGTTTAATGGCCTTCAATCAGATCTCCTGGATGCTTGCTCATTAAGACGCTTGGGACATTCACGGGATTACAATTGATACAGCAGAGAGGAGGCGAACAGCTGCCCTCGTGTGCATCTCTGCCAAAAGTAACACACTTGGCCATGTTTTGACTGGATACACAATTTATTATAATGTTGACACTTGTAGGAACGCATTTGATTTGGAATGTATGGTTGGACTGTGATTACTTCACAGCCTCCCTTAATCTTTGAGGCAAAAACTACTCGAGCAAATGGTAGAAAATGAGTGCATGTGGGTCCGCAGCTCATGGTTGTGCAGTAGCGTTCTCGCTTCCTGCGCCCGGGTTCCCGGGTTCGATCCCGGCGGGGTCAGGGATTTTCTCTGCCTGGTGATGACTGGGTGTTGTGTGCTGCCCTTAGGTTAGTTATGTTTAAGTAGTTCTAAGTTCTAGGGGACTGATGACCATAGACGTTAAGTCCCATAGTGCTCAGAGACATTTGAACCATTTTTTTTTTTTTTTTTTGAGTGCTTGTGGGCATTAAGTTTGCATCCATCTTTATCATAAATGAGAAAAATTTCACACAGTCTCCAACTGCAACACCTTCCAGAATAAGGCATGCATTAACTGTAGCAAAGAAATGATCCTCTTCAGTATGTGACACCATGAGGAACCAAGGTGCATTTGGGAGGGCCTTCAAATCTATAGCCTCATTTTGTTTATGTTTATGTTTAGTAGACACACGCTAAGATGGTGATTGATACATTGCAAAAGAATCCCCCATGACTGCCAACATCTCCAATGGCATGCTCTTTCCAACTGGGAACCCCCTCAAAGGGGGATTCACCCACCGTAAATGATTGTTCACACCTCAGGTCACACCCCCCAAACTCCTGACAGAGGGACCAATTGGCATTTGGAAAGGTAACAGCTCAGTCACTCACCCTTCTGGGCCTGATCTGTATCGGAGGGTACATGAGAACCCTACCCGTTGATCTGGAGCTGCCAATTATGCATTACCTTGACACCTGTAATGTGTCTAACGAATGGGACAGCCTTCAGGAACACACCAGGATGAAGGAGAAACAAAGAGAATGAGGATTCATCAGTTAAGTCTTCACAGCCTTACTGAAAGTGGCACCAGCTACTTATGTTTCTTCTTGATGGTGGCCTGTAAACCACTACAAGCTTGTGCATTACCTGAGCACCACTGTGGCACCGAATTGAGAGAGGTGTTCAACACTATATTCATTAATCTGAAAGGCTGGGAATCAGCTCCAATTTTTGGATATATAGCCATTCACCCTTTCTTCTAACTTGTTCTACTGCAGTATGATATTAGCTTGTGCCCATCAAGATGAATCTGTTGAATTTAAGTGATTTCATGTGACATTCTGCATTAAACACAATTCAGCTGCTGATACGCCACCTGAACTTTTATTTTCCTGTATGGATATCAGACATTTGCTCTATTTATCTAGGAATAGTCACATAACGGTTGTTGCAAAGAATAGTATTAATGAATCATTACAGTAGTGCATTTTATAACTGAAGTACTCTCACAATTAATAAACAAAAATTTATATTTCTGAAAAAGTTCTGCAGTGAATTATGAAAACTTACCTTGCACTATCAGATGCACATCTTATTGAGGTTTCCACCTGAAATATTTGAAGAAATGGCCAGTGATTTACAACTGATGAGACAGTAAATACATAGAATTCTATTAACGCCCACCAACATGTGATTGGTCCACAAAATGCTGCAAGTTAGGCTTGAAAATATCATTTAAGAGGACATGATAAACTGTTGCAGTTAATGAAACAGAATGTTAGTAAGAATTCATTCTCCATTTTCTCACTGTCTTCAGTACTGTAAATAACTACACAAGCCAGTAATTTGATTGTAGCCATACTTCCTACTAGATACTTCACAAAGGAAAGTGACCAATAACATCTTTAATCTGTTATGCACTTACACTTTGTGTAAAGTTTTCTTTCACTTTTTTTCTGTTATGAAAACTGCCATGCACTGACAGATGAATCCATCATCGTAAGTGACACATTTGGACCTTTGTGCTCTGGGCAGCCCAGACCAACTTGCAGAGGTGAGGAGTGACTCCTAAACCCAACCTTAAGTTCACACCCAGAACTACATACAGGCTTGGACCATTAAATATACAAACATTAATAAATATTGGCAAACTCAAAATAGTTTCACACATTGTAAATGGACAAGTTGAAATTGGCATTACAAAATATCACATTCACAGATGAAGAAATACCACAATCAGAGAACTGTAGATTCTTCACAGAGAACACAGGGAAGAAATTCACGAAACTACTACAGAACTAGGCTCTGCATTCATAAATGGCAATTATGTTGCAAACGGTACCAAATTTTTTGGGAGGACAACGGTTCAATCCCACACCCGACCATCCGGATTTAGGTTTTCCATGATTTCTCTAAATCACTCCAGGCAAATGCCAGGATGGTTCCTTTGAAAGGGCATGGCCGACTTCCTTCCCCATCCTTTCCTAATCCAATTAGACCAATGACCTCGCTGTTTTGCCTCTTCCCCCAAACAATCCAAAATCCAAATTTTTCATCACCTCCAGAAGTCTCTCTCCCTGCAATAATTCAATATTTAGGTGAGAGGTACACAATAATTAATGCACATGCACCAATAGATCAGGATAACAATGCAGAAGGTAAAACAGTCCTCAGAACAATGTTGAGAAGCATCTGATGAAGTTCCAGAGGAAAACATACAGATTTTATTTAATTTTTATCCTCAGACTGGCACAGAATGGAGATGAGATCAATATCTGCCCAAACTGCTATTAAATGAATTTATTCACAACTGGAATTTTGACTGTTATGCCATTCTCAAGTGACAGATTACTATGAACTAAGTCAGTGTTATTAAATGTCATGACTAGTGCTTGGGGAGTGGATATTAAGATGTGCAGTATGACATGACTTTGATAGAAATTAATACATGAAGTACTACCAATTTCTAGGCTTACAGATTACAAAGACTGCCATCTTGTAAAGAAAATGGAATTTGTAAACATGGTTAAAACAAAAGTATTACCTCAAAAGGAATTATAAAGGATTCAGACATCACACTGAGCTACCACTTGAGAATTGTACAACTGCCAAATTAATTTTGAATAAATACATTCCATATCAGCCCTGGTAGAAAATGTTTTCATTTATGAATGTCTGCCTGACTAGATGTAAGAAAAACGGAAAACTGCAAAGAAAAAGACATTTAGCATACACCACTAAAAAGATACGAGGACAACAATAATATGACTTGAGAATATCAGACAGCTTGTGTGCCAGTAACAAAGCACAATTCCGAAAAGATGATGAATTCCAGAGTCAGACATAGATATCTGTTGAAATTGACCATTACCACTGAATAATAAAAGTAAGATTCCTGGCCTAGAATAACTGATAACCATGTTCACATAAGATTCAATGAAATTCCATGAAAAGTTCAAGGAGACAACAGCAGAATTCTAAAATACAAGATATGTCAGAGATGGCTTAGGACAGGATGGTCCTGTGAAGGCCAAACTGATAGAGGACTAAAGGAGCAAAATACTATTGGAATACATCTGTAACATTTTAGAAGGCTTATGACTATAAAGCAAGACTGCTTTATTTCAAAATTCTTAAAGAATCTGAAATACAGAAGACAGCCTCATTTCAGATAAGAACAGACTTTAGCCAAGGCAATGTACTAACTCCATTCTTCTTTCGGACTATACTAGAAAAGTGAATACTGAACAGATGGAGCTATTCTCAGAATCTACTACCAGAAGTTGAATACTACTTGGTTAGAAAATTGATAATTTCAAAATTGTTTGTTCAACTTTTGTAGATAATTTAGCAATGCTGACAATGTAGAGAAACCACAGAACAGAGAGAAAGAAAAACAGTAGGAAAAAGCATGACTAGTCGTCTCCTCTGATAAGCAGCAGTGAAGCAGTAATGGGTAACTACAGGACTGCAACATCCCTATCAAATACGAAGTGTGGGAGGGTCAGGGGAAGACAAATTTAAGGATCTATGAGAATTCATGTAGCCAAATGGTGGGGAAAATGGAACCACAAGAGGAAGACTATAAAAGATGGACTCTGCATTTCAGTTAACAGAAGATGTTTATAGTAAAAATTCATTCTCCAAAATTGCAGAACCTCCAACTTGCAAAGTAGTCATCTGGCCAAAATACACATCTGTATCACACAGAATACACATCTGTATCACAAATACTAATTTTAGAATCAACAAAAGATAGTGAAAATTACGAAAAAGATATTAGGAAACAGAATACCACCACAAACATTTAAATTCAGAAACAATACAGAAGTATAGATAAATATGTAGGAAAATAACTGGAGACAAAATTTGGCATACAAGGTTAATGAGTCTGAAAAGAAAAACTCTGTAACAGTACTAAAACCATTAAAAAATCTCAATGCCTTACAATAGTGCACAAAGACCTACAAGAAACTTGTATAAATTAGCAAGATATTTAAATCCAAACCAAATATAGAAACAGGATTAAGTTGGTAAATTCTCCACAAAATAACAGTTCCAAAAAGACAAGATAGAAATTGAACGTCAGGTGAGTGGAAAGAAAAATGTGTACAGAAGAAGGAGTAGCTTAAATAAATGTAAAACCTTAGCTGGCCTGTAATTGATCAGGAAAAAAAATTGTTCCATATTTGTAGTACCTTCTCAGTAAAGCATAGCAATCATATATGTGCTGCAAACAAGTTGCAGCAAGCAGCTCAAAGAGTCTCTGCAAATATGCAGATAACAGTATTTGGAGTGTTTTGTTAGGCTACAGCAGTGATCAGAAATATTTTGCAGTGGTGTTGTTATGCTGTCAGTACTGCTTGCATGCAGTTACAAAAGAGCAATGCATTCAAGTGTCACTCCATCAAGGGCTGCACACTGCTGTGGTTACATATCTAGTGAACAAATATGATCATACAACAACAATGTATGTATGTATTCCTTTAGCTGGAAAGTTTGTAGCTTGCCTTGATGGTATGGTATCCAGTAACTACTATGACTGAGGTATTCACTCAGTGATTGTTTACTTGCAGAGAACTAGAAGTATAGCAAAACAGAACACTCGCTTGATGTGAGACAAGCTGTTTTGCATGTCTTCAAGATTGGGAGTACTTCTAGGGACTATGGCATATTACAACCACAAACAAGTGTGCACAGTCAATAGCAAAAACATGAAACAACAGTAACCAATAAGCCAAGGTCAGGTCATCCCTGAAGAGAGAGGAGGAAGGACAGAATGATTTGTACGCAATCAGCTGGTGTTCCAAGAGAAACATCTCAACAAAACTTGTGAATCCCTGTAACATGTTCGTTGCACTGGTGCATGTCTTCTGCCAATTGAATCCAATGTTACTAGATAGAAATAGATTTCCTGCAGCATTGAATATATGGCCATTTTTAAGGCAACCGGGAATTTTGACTGGAACACTGGACTTGTTATATTAAATTTGAGTGTAACACACCTCAATTTTGGAGGCAGTTTTTTGAAGAAACAAATGAACTTTATAAACTGCAATATATGGTATCAAGTCTTTGTAAGCACCACTGGAAATTAATTTGAACAAATAATGAAGGTAACTGAAAATCTGTCATGCATTCAAACTTTCAAATATTATACGTGAGATAGTAATGTGAATCTACCATCAAATGCACAGGATTGATTGACACTGAACATTTCCCATTTAACATTGAAACATGAAAATCTATACATTTAATATTTTGCTTTGGTGAACTATGTTCCTTCTAAGTCAAGAGAAATGCCCTTAACCTACTATCCATTGGGGTTACTTTCCTGTGAGAAAAGGCCGACAGCTGTGAGGCAGTATTTAAATTCACATTCATGTAACTTTTGCATTTGAATCTTTAAGAAATTTGAGGACTTTCCCAAGGTCAGTGCTATGATGGCAAGTAGAATTATTGTCACACATTTAAACATAATCATAAACTCATTGACAAACAAAAGATGAATGCGGCCAAAATTAGTGAGGGGCAGCAATAAACAAAGGATACAACAAATCAAATATTCTAACTCTGCTGACTGATCTCTCAAAAAATCAGATGCATAGCCGACTGCTAATTTGTCACTTTCCAGATATAAAATATTATTCACAAATATTATATAGAAAAACACTAAAATTGAATTCAACAGTACTATTTCAAACTGTGCAGCCCAACTTCAGGAGTTAAATACAGCCCTGTATAGTTTTTCGTTAATTAATTTTATAAACACTGATTATAATAATGTAAGCCAAAACTGCCACAAGCATAAACAATACATCAAACTGTACAGTGAATACATAGTTTGACTGGAACTCAACTGGATCCAGGGTATCTACAATTTGATTAGAACTGCTCAA
Organism: Schistocerca piceifrons; assembly: GCF_021461385.2. Lineage (NCBI taxonomy): Eukaryota > Metazoa > Arthropoda > Insecta > Orthoptera > Acrididae > Schistocerca > Schistocerca piceifrons. Next base: position 153,378,826 of record NC_060148.1, read on the forward strand.
TTAATTTGACCAGAGCTAAATGTACTCCACAATTCCATACACCAAAAGACAGCATATATTACACTACACCCTTATCCTTATCAAATGTGTATTAGATACGTTTTTGACAAGTTAACTATTATGCAGTGTGATCAAGATGTGTCAAGTTCAATTGGTTGTAATTCAAACTTGGTAAGTGCTACGTAGTAACCTAAAGCACCATGTAAATGAGCAGGAAATTACAATCATACCTGATATGACACGTTTATTTGTATAGAAATATTTCCTTGTATTTAATTACTGTAACAGTTGCATATGATGGCAATTTATCATGATTTCACTGATAATGTAATATTTATCTCAGAATGTTCCGTAAAGTTCTAAAGTGACCAGCACGGGAAGGTGCTTATCTCAAGCCAGGCTTCACAAAATCCTCACCAGAGTACCAACTAATCCAGGAGGTTAACTGAGGAAGGACGATGGGGAAAATACAGAGACAGCACATGAGACACTGGAACTGCTCCTCAACACTCATTTTCCTCAATATGCTCTGGCGGATAACATAGAGCAGGATGCGACCCCTGAAAGACAATGGTTCTCAGGCACTCAAAGAGAGGACCGGGAATCAGCCAAGGAGTGTGTCAATTTCAGTAAAATCCAATGGGCGGTGGCAACATACTAATTGGTCAAGTCACCTGGTCCAGATGGAATCTTTCCAGCTCTCTTAAAACAAATAGGAGACAATCTTATGAGAGTCCTCTGCACGTTATTCCGGGTTAGCCTAGCAGTGGGAGTCATTCCCAATGCCTGGAGGGCAGTGAAGGTTGTCTTTATTCCAAAGCCAGGGAGAATTGATCATACGAAGGCCAAGGATATGAGACCAATCAGTCGAGTTAATGTACATGCTGGGGAGAGGAGGCTAACTAGGGCTCCTCTACATTCAAACTAACACACATAACCAGGTAAATCAAGTGAGACAGCTCTCCAACTATTTGTTGGGAGGGTGGAGAAAGCACTTTCCTTTCAAGAAACAGCCCTCTGCATCTTCCTGGGCGTCAAGGGGGCTTTTAGTAACACAACCTTTGATTCCATGGTTAGGTCAACAGAGGTGCATGACCTAGTGACCACTATATGTAGGTGGACTAGGGCCATGCTTAGTGGAAGGAGGGTAGAGGCCACATGATGAATGAAAAAATAGTAATTAACACCACTAGAGGTTGTCCACAAGGAGTTTTGTCCACTTTATTGTGGAATCTACTGGAGAACGAACTCATTGAGGAACTAAATTACAGACAATGCTTTTGCCACGGATACGCAGATGACCTTGTCATAGTAATACCTGGCAAATTTGCTGACAAGGTTAGGAATATGGCACAAGGTGCACTGGACATTGTGCAAGACTGGTACATTACATAGGACCTAAACGTTAATCCTAACAAGACTGTTGTGGTATCAATCACGAAGGAGGACATCTAAAGCTTTTTGATGAAACTCTATCTGTGAAGGGGTAGTGAAATATCTAGAGATAATCTTAGATGAGAAACTAACATGGACCCTTCACATTAAGAGCATCTGCTCCAAGGCGAATTGTACTCTAGTGAGTACCAGAAGACCTTGTGGCAAAAACTGGGGCCTAAGATCCTGATGTATGCACTGGACACACACAACAGTGG